>NW_022992160.1:3908403-4208907 GCF_902827175.1 Gymnodraco acuticeps | reverse complement strand
TCTCTCTCACCTCTTATTTGTGAACAGTCTGGACTTGCCTGAGACAAGTCAGGACATGTGGGGGAGAAACCATAAAAGCCTGACATCCTCTACAGCCATATGGCGGCCGAGGGGAGGGGGAACACACACACACACACACACACACACACACACACACACACACACACACACACACACACACACACACACACACACACACACACACACACACACACACACACACACACACACACACACACACACACACACACACACACACACATCCCCCGCCCCTCACCCCTCTCCCGTTATGGGAGTTGGATAAATAAAAGCCAGTCGTCTTTGCCACTCTTCAATATTTTTCAAGTCGAGAGAAATGACAAAGAGACGTCTTGATATGGGTTTAATCTGCGAGACACCGGTGACAACCTACAGCCATCCGTTGGGTGCTCCAATCAAGAAAAGATTGCGGTTTGTATGCCGTCTCCAAACGCCTCCAACCGATGAACTTCAGGGAGAATGGACTCTGGAAAATGGCGATGTTTGGGGTTATGCATTCAACTATATAGCGAATGAATTGCATTTCTACAACCTAAAGAAGGGGGAAATGTACGGACCACAGAGTGCTAAAGCGACGCTGACCTCGACAGATTGGGCTGTGTTAACTCTGGTGTCTTCCAGAGTGCTCCACCCCACCACTGGATTGGAAGAAGGAGTGCATCAAGAAAACATAGTGGAACCAACGGTGTACAAGATTTTTGCAAAGAAAAGTCAAGAAACGCAGACAGCAGGCGAGATCAAAAAAGAGTTTTCACCACTATCCCTCAAGCTGGAGGAAGTGGAAGGAGATATACCCCCGCAGCCAGCAGTCCTGTCAAGCACCGTATGGGAAACTAAAAGCGTACCCTCTGGGCGCTGGTATTACCGCTCAAGCCGTGTGGTGACGTTGGGTAAGGACCCCTCTGATGATTTTGTTTTGGAGTATTTCAACTCTACATGCGGGGTTTTTCAGACATCCCTGCGTGTGCCTCTGACTGCTTGGCTGAAAATGATTGATGAGAAATCTGTAAAGCTTAAAGAACTTTTTAAACAGAGTCAGACATCGATAGACCCTCACTTATGCAGACGACTCCGCCCCCCAATCAACATAACAAGTCCCACCCACCTCAACAGATCATTTAAAAGTAAGGACCCCTCAAGAACGTTCTGTGATCAACAACAGCCATGGATCTGGAAAAAAACAACTCTATCACCGCGAGTAGCAGCCTGGAACAAACGCCTGGAGGACCCCCATCATCTCCAACAATCTGCACACCCGAATCTTGCAATACTACTGCTGCTGATTTTGCTCCTTGGGCTAAAACGTCTCTGTTTATGGACACAGTGAAATCGGTGTTGGTTGATATTGTGGAGAGGGTGATACATCGGTACAGAGAAGAAATATGCAATGGGTGCCGAGTCAGTCACCCCGGCCAGAGGCAACACGATTTCCTGAATGACATGTCCGATTTTTACTTCAGAAACAATTACAACGCGTTAATGAAAAGACTCTGGCTCACCGACTTCATTACTGAGATTGACCAGACTCTTATTGATAAAGACATTTTCACGGATGATTGGAGGATCCAAGGCGCTTCGGAGGCTTTTCTGCTCAATCTCAAAAACTGCAGACGCCTCAAGGAGAGACTTGAAAAGATCCATGCCGAGTTGGAGGGAGAAGAAGAAGACTAATAACCAGCAGTTGACTGAAGCCAGGGACTTGTTCGATTCATTGACTTTTTTCTTTAAAGTAAAATAAAAATGGGAAACTACTATGCAAAACGCTCTGTATATATTGATCAGAATGTAGTCAATACCCTTTTAATAAGTGTGGTGATGAGGACGATGAAAACAGGACGAGTAGTGACCCCTGTGTAACAGAATGGCTGAAGTTTGTAAACTGGAAGACATTTTGGATATCGTTCGTTCTGGCAGTACTATTCCGGGTCATTGGGAAACGATTGTAAACGAAACATTTAAAGTGGTCCTGGAATCTTCTTTTTCACCAGTATAATGTCTATCGATGTCTGACTCTGTTTAAAAAGTTCTTTAAGCTTTACAGATTTCTCATCAATCATTTTCAGCCAAGCAGTCAGAGGCACACGCAGGGATGTTTGAAAAACCCCGCATGTAGAGTTGAAATACTCCAAAACAAAATCATCAGAGGGGTCCTTACCCAACGTCACCACACGGCTTGAGCGGTAATACCAGCGCCCAGAGGGTACGCTTTTAGTTTCCCATACGGTGCTTGACAGGACAGCTGGCTGCGGGGGTATATCTCCTTCCACTTCCTCCAGCTTGAGGGATAGCGGTGAAAACTCTTTTTTGATCTCGCCTGCTGTCTGCGTTTCTTGACTTTTCTTTGCAAAAATCTTGTACACCGTTGGTTCCACTATGTTTTCTTGATGCACTCCTTCTTCCAATCCAGTGGTGGGGTGGCGCTCTCTGGAAGACACCAGAGTTAACACAGCCCAATCTGTCCAGGTCAGCGTCGCTTTAGCACTCTGTGGTCCGTACATTTCCCCCTTCTTTAGGTTGTAGAAATGCAGCCGGAAGTGGGCGGGGCTTATATGTGTGACCTGTCACTTTTCTATGCATACTAATGAGACGAAAGTGCCATTAGTATAACTACTCACGTACATCGCAGCTCTCATCCAAAGCCAAGGAAAACAATTCAAAGTTGACCGCTCTGTTCTGCAGCTGAAGCTCCAGATTTCCCACGATGTCTGAGCCGGCCAGCATCACTCGTAGCTGTTCACGGCACGTGCGTTTACCTATGGCGTTTAGGTAAATAAAACAAACAAACAGCAGCACCCTTTTCAAAATAAAAGCAACACAGTTAGAAAGTATTTACGCCATGCAAGCAATACAGCTGTGTTGCTTTTATTTTGAAAAGGTTGCTGCTGTTTTGTTTGTTTTATTTACGTAAACGCCATAGGTAAACGCACGTGCCGTGAACAGCTACGAGTGATGCTGGCCGGCTCAGACATCGCGGGAAATCTGGAGCTTCAGCTTTTCATTATGTTATAATTTATGATCAACCTTACTGGGCCAGCCACGTAAAATGCCCAGTAGGCTCTAAGGCACATTTAGAACAGATAAAAAATGTGCGATTAATTTGCGATTAATCGCGATTAACTTAATCGACTGACAGCCCTAAATTATATATATCTTAGGCATAATTATGGTGTTCTGTTAGGGTACCAGTCCAAAAGCAAAATGATCAAGCAAATTCCTATTTCTCCAATGAGTAATACAATGATGTCTAAGTAATATAATCAGGGGTGCACATAACTTTTTTGCCCTGGTTATCAAAGGAGCACCTGGAGATGTTGCTTGGTGCTCATCCTTAAAATGAAATAAACTGTAACTTTTGAGGGGGTCTTGACTTTATTTGCCAGACACACGGCACTGAACACACATGCAGAGGTGAACACAGAACACACATGCAGAGGTGAACACAAGACAACATTAGCACGACCAGTAATCCTACAAGCTGTCATCACTACCCTCCTGACAGTTCTCCTCACTGTCTTCCTCTCTGTCAGACATGGTAGCTGATGATGTAGGCCTACTACTTTCTCTCTGGTTGAGTCTGTGATTAGCTGCTTGCATCCACAAGTCAACAGCTGGTTTTGGGTCGAAAGTCTCTGTTGTCATCTTAGACAAGTGGATGTAATCAAATAAGTATGTGAACATAACCAATAACCTACCATAGCCAATAACAAATTAATGTAACTTATTTTATTTATGTTCATTCATATCTTATTTTACCTTAACATTTATTTATTTATGCATTTTTTATCTCTCCAGTTTTAAAGGATATTTTTGGTTACTGTCCTATAGTATGCGTTGGAATGATTTCAAACCTGTTTATCCCAATAATTATAAAGGAGTGCCTTGGAAATATGTGTTTACATAAATTGTGACCAAACTGTTTGAACTTAGACTAAAGTGAACTATCTGAACACTCAGAGTCCTTTACCTCACTGAGCTGTAGTTATCAGCCTCTCAGTCTGACTGGAGAGGACTCTCCCTCCACATCATTATAGAAACATCTTCTTCTTATATCCGTTAGAGCAGCTAGCACCGGATTCTAATAACAACACCGGGCGGTGCGCCCTTCTCTCTCTCTCTCCCTCGCTCACTCGCATTTTGGCTGTGAGCTGCGGGCGCCAGATAAGCCAACATCCCCCATTTTCATCACTTACAGGGCAAATTAAACGTGTAACCGGGGTGAAAAGGGTGTTACATTTACTTAATTATGAATATTGTTACATCAAGGCCGAAAATTAGGATGAGCACCAACGGTCAAAAATGTTTTTTTTTCCTCCCAGAGCTGCCAGCGCAGCGTCTCCCCAGATCTGGCGCCCTAGGCGAACATCTATAACGCCAGTGCTACGGGCTGAGTTCATATGCAACTCGCAAATATCTTTCTCTCTCTCTCTCCTCTCTTTTCTCTTCTCCCTTATCTCTCTCGCCCTCTCCCTCTCTCAATGTTGGTACGCAAATGCGCCTTTTTTCAAATGACCCGGTGCTCTTTTTTTGGCTGAGGTGCGCATGCGCACCTGCGCACCAGTTATGTGCAGCCCTGAATATAATTACACATTTGACATCCTTGAATCCATTAAATGCATCCTCTCCAGACAGCAGGCTTGTTTCCTCCCAGCAGAACATGCTGGCAACAACTAAACAGCGTCAACCTGAAGCTGTGAAGTCTGCTGACAAGTTTTCATGAAATCACGGCTGCCTCGAGGCGAGAGGAGGCCGTCCATTAAATCATTTGATTGAAAGGCAGGTGTTTGTTAATAGCTGACAGCTCATGCTGCGGGAAGCCGATCCCTCCAAGCTGAACAAACAGCTGATGAGAACATTGGTGTTTTCATTAGGGAACACAAATGTCTTCACCACTGCCACATCATAATCACACAATTAGGAATGAGGAATCTCAAAGTAGGATGTAGCTATTTCTATTGTAGCTGCGAAGTCTGTGTTTAGTAAAAATCAGGTCATTCTAGTTCCAGCATTCAAACATAATGCAAAGCAACAGAGTATACGTGCAAAAGAGTGTAACTAATGTCACTTTGATGTGGTTTACACACGTTGCCAAACCGTTGAACCATGAAGTGAAGAAATGACTAACAGACATCGTCGCTTATCCACCACTTTAGTCCAAACTGAAATATCTCAGAATTAGAAAATCGGATCTGATTACCACCCACAAAAACATTTATGATCCCAAGTTGATGATTTGTTTACACAAATGTCTGCTATATCTATACATTTGCAATCCCTACCATCTTTTGTGCAGTAATGACTTAAATTACATTTCTTGTCTGACTCCTGACTGTTCCATGTGTTGCTTTATCTGTTGTGATTTATTGTCTTTTATTGTGTTGTAATGTGTTTTTATGTTTAAATTACATGTACAGCACTTTGGCTCGACTAAAATCGTTTTTAAATGTGCTCTACAAATACGATTTGATTTGATTTGTCTGAAGCCTGATTGATGCTCCTGAAAATCCTTTGTAAGTTTTGTTTCTCACTTAGTGAGCCATTTTCTTTGTGCCTTTTTTGTCACCTCGTAAGAGTGTCGATCATTGTTTGTATACCTATGTTGGAATAAAGTATATTACTTATACTTTACCTCTGTCTCCCGGGTCGTGCATTTGAGTCCTTTTCTATGTGTTTCCAAGTTCGTGACATATTCCCTAGAGTGAGGAAAACTTTTTTGCATACTGTTTTTTATATACAGTATGCATTATCCTGCTGGGGATCAACTCCGTTGTATTTCAGACTCTCCAACTCTCTTCTCTTTGTTCATTAACTGTGTGGCTGCTCTAGTAGTTCAAAGTGTTTGGACTCTTGAGTTTACTGTGAAATTAAATTGACTTGTGGGAGTGAAAACACCTACAGAGGGGATTTAAAACTCCCCCTCAAAAGAAGTTTGAAGTATTGCCAGTAGAGCCGGCTCATCTCTGGAACTCAGAAAGCCCAAACCCTCCCTGAATCATGATAAAGTCTGAGAGGCACAATCCCTCAATGGAGACTGTTCTCTGTTTTACAAATAGTAGGCGTAAAGTGTTACTTGAGAACAAAATACTTGAGTGGTGAGAAAGTAGCATGAAAATGGTCCGAAAACTCTGAAGAATACAGACTACTGCCACCAGGAGAGTCATTTCCTTCTTATGCAGCACACAATGTACACAATGTATTAGGTTAGCTAAAGCAATAATATTAAGTTTAAATAAAAAATATGATGTCCACCTTAATATTCTTGCTTTCAACGTACCTCATATAGTTCCTTTGGAAGCTCTGTAGCAGTTGTAAATATGCAGTGGTGTTTAGTGTTAAATATTTCTTTGTAAATCATTTAGTATAATCACACAAATTCTTTGTTTTGTATTTAATAATTCTGTGTTCTTCATTTATTAAACGTTGAATACCTGACTAGGTCTGAAATCAGTGAGCTGAACCTCCAAAATGCAGTCTCTGTATACAGAAGATTATTTTTGTGGGGACTTCCCCCCCTTCATAATGTGTCCTCCACGTTTTCCTCTTCCCTTTTTATGAATGTGTTCCACGTGAGAGGAGTCAGTGTGAGGGAAAACTAATATAACAACTACTGATTCGTTACATATCTGTTGTCAGTCAATGAATAAACGGAGACCGGTTCAACGGTATGCTGGCTCGGGTCTCACGCATCAACGAAAGATACACAACGCAGACACCGCTAATCGACACCGGTTACATCTGTTGACATCATACATTTTATTATAGTCAACATTACGTTTTTTTCAGTGCACCTAATTGTTGGCAGTTAGCAGTAGTCCTGTGGTGTGTTCAAGTGCGACTTCTTAGCCAAGATGCAGCAAAGTGAGGTGTCATAACACTCTGCTCCACCGACATCAGTTCTTTGATGTCTGTTTGGAGTCTAAAAATAGACTACTTGATGTCTCCTCCTGAATGCCACTGGTGTAGGTGGCTGCAGCATTCTTCAGCTGTTGGAGCTGAACATGAGCTCCATTGGTGGCAAACAATAGGAAGTCAACATGTTGGGAGGATTGAGTGGGGTGGGGACAGGGATTCGGCCCTAAGCCATTTTAAGCAAGTAATAACTGTGTCGTGCTACCAGGGATAAGATGCCAAGTTTGTGAAAGAGCAGCGGGGGACTCTTGAGATTTTGCCCGCCCACTGGTTCCAAAGCTCTGCAGGGAGGTTGGCAGTTCAAAGGCCCAGCAGAAATGGAGCCAGCACCGGGAACAGGCTCTTTTTATCCCTGCCTTAAAAACACGGAGGAGGAGTGTGAAATACTAACCACATTATATCTGCCAAATGCTTGACATGATGGTTGAAGTGTTCTGCGGTCCTGTTGGAGCTGAACCACAGGCTTAGGAGGATCCGCTGAGATGCTCTTCACGGTGCTGAGCTGAACAACCAAGTTCAGGAGAAGCTGCCAACACCTTGGTTCGTGACAAGGGCTGCCGTTAAATGACATTACATGTTAGACGCTTTTATCCAAAGCGACTTACATACTCAATACTGTGGACAATCCCCACAGGAGCAATTTGTGGTGAAGTGTCTTGCCCAGGGACACAACGACATGCTGACTGCAGTGGGACTCGAACTTGCTATCCCCTGATTCGAAGTCCCGCACACTAACCACTGAGCCATCCGCAATTATCAGCAGATGTACCCATGTTAAGTAAATTGGCCAAGGTCAGAGGAAGTCCAAGGGAGGTCTTCCTCAGATATAATAAAGTTAAGTCTTTGTTAATTGGATAATTCATATCCTGCAAGACTCCTAAAGACATCATGAGATAATGACCTTTCGACATCCGGAACATGTTGTTCTGATGTTGGTGCGTCCATTTGGAGAACATGATGTCCGTGTGCTAGTTAAACATGATTAGGGAATTGAGTGTGTGTTCATTACAGTGGCTATATATGCTATGTGATTGTTGCTACTGGTTGGGGGACATTTCCGCGATTGGCTGCTGTGGCAGAGGGTGAAATGTTTTCCCCATTATTGTTTGTTGTTGCACAACTGAATAATAATGATTCATCTCAACCATGTCTGTGTTTTATTGATTCCTCTCTGTTTCATTCTTTCCTGTTGTGAGGGTTGATTTGCCACAACAGGGCAATGTTGCCCCCCCCTCCCTCAGCTGTGTGTCTGTGTATTCAGCAGGATGTCTACAGGAGGGACTTACGGTCTGTCCACACGGCGGCGTGCGTTGACGCTTGGAGGTGGGCGTATCTGAAGCTTGGGGATTTTTTGCGAGCAACGCGAGCAACAACCAATCACATTAATCTCCCGCCCCCGACATACAAAGCAATAGCAATGTTAAAACGAAGTACACTGGATATAAAATCCCCAAACAGGCGATAACCTACCAGTTTCACCCACTGTCTCTGCCACCTCCCTCCATGCCTCGCTCCTCCGGTTTGTATCCCGGTAGATGAACAGAGACTGATCATACAGCACCGGGTGATTCACTACCGCTATAATGAATTTTCCCTCCATTTTTTGGAATATGAGAAAATGACCTGCGTAGTCTCTCCCAGCATACACGCGGTTTGATTGGCTAGCGCTTGTACTGGCAGATTTGCATAAACGGGATTTCATTGGCTGACGCTTCTGCCGAGGCGCCAAAAGTTGAACATTGCTCAACTTTTGAAGCGAGCAACGCCAGCAACGCTCCACGTCGCTTCCCAAAATGCAGTTCAGCTAAAAGTGACGTCACCCCATTCAAAGTGAATGGGCAGAAGCGTTTAGATTCCCTTCGGGGACACAAATCTTTTGATTCAGTTCACTTTAAAGATTCGTTCACTGATTCGTTCACCGGTTCGCGAACGACTTCTGGTGATTTGCACGTTCACGAACGATTCGTCTTTGTACTTAATTCATTCAGTTAGTCTTCACTACTGCCGAAGTCCGTACAAGAAGTTTGCTGGCGTAAAATGTATGATATTAAAACACATTTTACACCTCACCTTGTTGCCCCATAAATTATGCTCTGGGAATAGGCTACATATTATTTAGGAAATATATTGGCCATTGTTAAATCTCATAAATGTGTGCCTGACTATACGATGTATTACAGCAGGCTAGCACGTTATACTTTCAAACCCATGCAGTACTATGTGGCCTAACTTAAATCCCAAAGCATTAAACCCATTTGGCAGAGTTCAAAGTGAATAAAAACATATATCCTCTACATCTGTGACGATTTATTCATATTCTATGTACCATAGACTGTATGTACCCATCTATGTTTACCTTTAGCTAGAGGCTAAGCTAGTGGAACGTTACGGAGCCCAGCTATCCGCCCTCTGAAGCTTTTAGGGCCGACAGGGAGAGGAGAATGTCCCGCTAACACTGTGTGTGTGTGTGTGTGTGTGTGTGTGTGTGTTTCACATTAGCGGGACGCTATGGAGCTCAGGTATCCGCCCTCTGAAGCTTTTAGGGCCGACAGGGGGAGGAGAATACAACGCTGTGTGTATTTATCGCTAAGCTAGCAGCTAAGCTAGCTGGACGCTATGGAGCCCAGCTATCCGCCCTCTGAAGCTTTTAGGGCCGTCAGGGGGAGGAGAATGTCCCGCTAACGCTGTGTTTGTGTGTGTTTCACATTAGCGGGACGCTATGGAGCTCAGGTATCCGCCCTCTGAAGCTTTTAGGGCCGACAGGGGGAGGAGAATACAACGCTGTGTGTATTTATCGCTAAGCTAGCGGCTAAGCTAACTGGACGCTACGGTTCAGGTATCCGTCCTTATGGCGGACAGGTTGAGGAGGATGTCCCGCTCCTGTGTAACGGAGCTCAGATGAGAGGGCTCTGATTACAGTTTTAATCCTCTGTCAAACTGCATGTTTTCTGCTATATTTGATGAGATAAAATGATTTTCTGCCACAGGAGTTTGACAGAGAATAACTGAAAGTACACAGTAAAATAACTTCATAGTAGCATACTTGTGGTAGAAGTCCAACTAGTACTGAGTCCAACAGTAAAGTACTTCATTGTATTTGTGGTAGTTGTCTAACTGAGTCCAACTCTGTGTAGACGGAACATCCAGTATTTCGGAGGGGCCCTAACGGGACCCTCCTCTTGAAAGAAAGGGATATAAGATAAAAGAACTGTAGGAAACAGTTCTGAACTGTTTCCGCCAGTTCTTTAAGTTCGTCGTTCGCGAACAGCTTCTCTTTAGCTTTTGGCTGAAGGCGACGACTCAAACAAACAAATCGTTTTGTGGGAGGAATCAGTTCATCTCGTTCACTTCAAAGATTAGTTCAAAAATAACGAATCGTTCGCGAACGACCCATCACTAGTTGGTAGAGATGGGCGAGTCATGATTCATCCGGATCATTAACCCGGATCCTAGTAATGAGCCGGTCGTGACGAGTCTCCCTCTCGATTAACCCGAGTCCTTTGAGTCCTACACCTGATGTGACGTAACAATTAAAACTATAAATTGCGTCACTCTTTACTCTCTTTATAACGTGTACAATCACATTACAACGTTGTTGTATCCAGAGATCCAGCAGACTCGTCGCCATGCACGAATCAACAGCAAATTCAGCCCCTCCTCCGGCTCCCGCGAGAGTCCCGTGAGCCGTGAGTGAGCCGTGAGTCGTTGGACTCGCGGGAGCCGTGAGTGAGCCGTGAGCCGTGAGCCGTGAGTCCGCAAATCTCTGAGTCTGCTGCGACTCGTCGAGGGAGCCGTGGGACTCGCGGGAGCCGTGCGAGCCGGAGGAGGGGCTGAGTCTGCTGTAGATTCGTGCATGGGGACGAGTCTGCTGGATCTCTGGATCTGCTGCCTGCTATACGTTACGGCTCTGAGTCCTCGTAGGCTACTGGTCTCTCTCGATCATTGACCTGGATTCACGGATCCCGCGATTTTTCCGGCTCTAAATTAAGTTTCAGTGTAGACTTCTAACAAAATGGTCATGTTGTGCAACAGTCTCCTGTAATAATATCTGCATTTCCAAAAAGAAACAAATGATAGAAAATTGCAAAACAGTTAGAATATATAAAATGTAATTATACAATTATTATTATTATTATTATTATTATTATTATTATTATTATTATTATTATTAAATGAAAACACAATTGTGCAAAATTAGCTTAAGTACAGGAACATATTAAAATAACTATATACATATAATGCAAAACACTTATTTTTTAAAATGCACACACACACACATGTTTTATTAAAGCAAAAGACACTGTGTAGCGGAGGTTAATGTAACGTTAGTTTAATATGCTGGTTAAATGCAACAACTTTTCGGTTTCACCGGTAGGATTTCTACGGTCTTGGTCATGCTGACTCATATGACTCAAATGACTCGTATGATCCGGATCTCTTCAATGATTGACTCAGAAGACTCCGAGTCCATAAAATGATCCGGATTTGCCATCTCTACTAGTTGGAAGCTTCAACGCACGCCGCTGTGTGGACGGGCCGTTAAAGTAAAGTTGTTGTATATATACATACAATGGCACTGTTCTAGCGGTAAACACTGAATAAAAAACATGTCAAGCTATGTGCTGTATCAGAAACAATGCACAACGTGTTTTGGAAGTAATATGGTCTGTGTTTACATTAGCAAGCATGCTAACACTCAGAGCTAATGCTGTACTGGAGAGAATATGTGTAAAGAAGCAGGATATAAAAAGGGACTGTCCTTGTGGTAAACCCGCGAGAGAGAAAGTGTTTGAGCTCCAAACTGTTTCAGAAATTATTATTTAAGTGGTTTGGAACATAATATGGCGTTTCATCACGGCTCATAATTAATGAGTTTCTGCTGGTAGACAGCCTTCTCTTCACAGAGCTCACTGCTTGTCTGCGGCAGGCCGCTCCAAGGGGCGTGGCCAGCAGTAGCTCCAAAAGGGGCATGACCAGCAGCAGCTCAGTTACATTTAAAGGGCCAGACCCAGAATCAGCACTTTTGTAACAGGGCTAAAATAGAGGGGTATAGGCATCCTTCAATGGGTGATCTGTTTGGTATTTTGAGCAAAACACTTCAGAGTCATGTTTTGTATAGATATAAAATAAAGCATAATAGGTGACCTTTAAAACAGAACAAGAATTTCACATCAGACACATTTAACATGCAGCATAGCTACATGATATAGCAGTTTAAAAGTTTAAGGGACACACACAGGATGTAAAAGGTATGAAACATGGGTGTTTCTCAGCAACACTCATTCTGTTAATGAGGAGCATTACATCTTGCTCTGACCTTTTCTCCATACACCACACACCAATGCTCTGCACTGCAGTGAGGGCGGGGGGATGAGTGGTGGGCAGGTGGGAGCCTCTTCGGCGTGCTGCACCTTCCTTCTCTGGAGCAGATGGCTGCTTCTATTGATGGTGTTAATGAGCGCTGCGACAGATGTGGCAGGTGTCACTCATCTGCTACAAAAACACTTGAATGAGAGATTCAGTGGAGTCATTTGAGGGAGTGAGCAGATGATGATCATATTTGAAAGCTTAATTTATCTGTATGTTGTTTTTTTTAACATGCATACTGAAACATATCTTACTGCTCTCTCTTTATGTCTGGATTGTGCAATTGCATTTTATGTCAGGCTGTGTTTCTAATTTGTCGAAATGTAATTCACTTCAAATGAAAGACACATTCTAGATTAATTTACTTACGCTCCCAGAAAACTGAAAACTGAAACGTTGACTTGGGCCGTTGTAACACATTTGCACCTGTCGACCTCCGTAGTTTCGGATGTTATTGAACACTCATTGCTGAAGCTTATTATTACGATGTCTTTATTAAATAAGTACCATGCATACAAATACATAATTATTAAGAGAACAGTTGAATTGATCCTGATAGAGCAAAACGTCTGTCCCAGTCTCAATCAAAGCACATACAGTATGAATACCAGCACATTTATCAGAACAAGTATAATATGACAGTTATCGTCACCTTCTTAAACTAATGGCCTAAGTCATATTTTGGAGAAAAGGTTTTTTTTTGCCTAAATCATCTCTTCTTGATGCTGGCCACCTCTGGTGAAATTGCCTACATCCTTATTGAAAGGATAGTGCTGTTCCTACCCTGATAGTATAATGGCCTATGTCAAGAGTGTGGCAATATATTAAAAAAAAATAATGGCTTAAGTCGCATTGTCTTGTGACTTAGGCCATTTGACAAGCTTTACAAAATGGCTGCTTCATCCCCTATTGGTAAGTGATGTTTACTATACTATAGGCTATAAATGTTGTGTAGTTATTTTGTCTTTTACTTTCACAATGTATAGTTACTGTAGCTACCTAAGCTACTGAAGCTACTGTAGGTACTATAGTTACTGTAGCTAATGTAGCTACTGTAGGGCCGTCCCTGGCCAACATGAGGCCCCACGCAAAGTTATATGATGAGGCCCTGTTTTGCTAGTGGAGCCTCGCAGCGGCAAAACCGTGCCGCGCCACACTAATTGTGCCGCACAAACGCATAGGTGCGCCGCATTTTCGGCTCAGTTAAGGCACGCTTTGCAAGATGAGGCTCCCTCCGCAAGGTGAGGCCCCACGCAGTCTGCATGATGGGCCTGTAGGGAGGGACGGCCCTGACTGTAGCTCCATGAAGCATGAACAAATTTCCCTCTGGGACAATAAAGACTAATCTAAAAACTACTCTAATCTTTCAAAAGTAACAGTTAGAATTACTGCATGATTATGAATTAGGAAAAGTACATTTTGCATTTGTGTGTTTCAATTCTTAATATTTTATTATTGTCATAACATTACATTTCCATCTCATTGGGAAAGATTAAATGTTTTTTGAATTTAATTTGGCCAGCTATCAAAATAGCTTTTAATGTATTAATACAAGGGACAACAGTGCAATTACAAAAATGTTTTTTATAATGATCACACAGTTGTGACCTTACGCGTATACTCATTTTTGGTAGGAGATGCACTTGACTTTTCCAACACCAATCAGGAATCATCTAATGAAAATGAGACCGTCGTTAAAGAGGTGGAGCAGCATGTACTGTACAAGGCCAAGACCCTGTATCAGATGGAGCAGACTATTGTCTTGACTTAAACACTCTCATTGAAGAAGATAGTGTTGCTGAAGATGCCAAGCAGACCCGTCCACACCATGAAGAAGACACAGATGAGGTTGATGTTATCATAGACCCAAACTACAATCCATCCTTTGGTGAGTCCTAGTGCATAGTACCATTGAACGCAAAATGATAACGGATATCATCATCCGGAGAGACTACATACTCCAGACTGCAAGAATCAGACCCTCATCCTACCATGTGAAGATGGTCAAGCATGATGAATTCCGTAAAATGAATGGCTCTCACTTCTTAAGCATCAAACCAGGCAAAAAAGTTGGAGATTCGACTGTACATTATTTGCGGGCTCTTCAGTTTAGCAGTGATGGCAAGGTCCATTACAAGCTATCCTTCTCGGAGAACTGTAGTATTCCGTCAATTATGTTAAGTTGTGTCATGTTTGTGATTGTCATGTTCATGTTAGTTCAGTTCATGTTCCACTTCCTGTTATATTTTGTACTCACTTTGTCTCATACCAGGTCCCTTTACTTCCTGCTTTGGTTATTTTTCCCGCCATCGTCAGTGGCTGCTTCTCAGGTCTTCTCAGGTTTCATTTCCTCGCTCCTCGGTCTCACCGGAAGTTGATTTGCCTGCGCCATCTTGAGTACCGTCCCATGGCTCTTATTTCTGCCGGAGGACTGAGGATCGAGGAGCGATAACCGAGGAACCACCAGACCATCCTCCGATGAAATCCTCAGATACTCACCCCGCCCCCTTACTGTGTATCGCTCACTGATTGGACGAGGCAGTGCATGCACTGATCTGATGCTTCTTGACATGAGAGCAGTTTCCCAGCGGAGTGAAGAAAATACATGAACCTCACGGGACTCACTCCTCAGTTTATACCGTGTTGTGTTTCAATTAATGTTTCATTTAGTTACAAATATGTGATCTGAACAAAAGTGGTCAAAAATCATTATTGGAAACATTTTCATGATCGCTTTTTTCGTTTTACAGTTTCATTTATTGTCATTTCCATTCAATCACAGCTGAGGCATGAATCCTTGATTTCACTCGGTTTAAAAGCCCTGCCTCCAGCATGCAGCTGGCACATTTGAAAGACATGGCGGCAGAAAAACTACACAAGTGTAAGTACCTATTACTTCATGTTATTTGTATGCCTACAACGATACCGTTACGATAATGCAACATCTGTTCACATGTATTTAACCCACAACTCATATATTTCTGTTATTGAACGCTTTATATTTTCTCAACAATGTTCATGTGAAATGCCCAACTAAAGGCAAGATTTGCAATAGGCTACATAACGTGCAGATGCACGCAGCATTCCAACACATGCAGCATTCGTTATTTATCGGACATATTTCGGTTGGAAACCACTTTCTTCATTTAACTAGGCTACCTGCCACATACAGACGTAACTAAGGTACCATCATTCATTTGGCTGGCAGTCACAATGAATTTGTAATAAATAATTCAATACATTCAAATCGGCTCAATTCAATAATTAAGCTGTCATTTATATGCAGCATTATGTGAGTGAAATGTTAATGGCTTAAGGTTTCCTTTTGCTGATGTATATAACATAATTCTCCTTAAACAGGGATGGAGGCCCAAACCAGAGCCCTCATTCAACAGAGGACTGACAATGAGCACCTGTTTACAGGAAAGAGCTTCACAGCCAAGAAGGCCTGGGGGTGAGCTACAGTTCTACATGAGTTGTTTGACAATGTTGTTTTGGTGCATGGTATGATAATCAAAGTAACCACTACTGTGAATGAACCACAGTGAACCTGAGTGGGTCATGGAATTATTATGCATGAAGCATATTGTCAGAAGTAATCAGACTTTGCATGCCTGGATGCTATAATTTAAGAAATGGTTTACTCCACAGAGAGGTTCTGCAGAAGATGGAGTTGGAGGAGTTGCTCACTCCCACCCAACTGGCAAACAAGTGGGACAACCTGAAAAGAAAATATAAGGTGAGATATTGTATTTCTAGATGCATACCATGCAGCTATTTCTATTGTGTCTTCATCTGACTCATACATTCCTTGTTCTCCCTCAGGAGCTGAAAACCCCCCCTACAGGGACGGGGACAGATGCGGGGGAGGCCACGGCAGCCACATGGCCGTGGTTTTCCCTGATGCATGAAGCCATTGGGAGTCGGCCCTCCATGGAGCCTCCAGTCCTGATGGACTCGGCTGACGTGGCCCCAGTGGGATTGGCTCTTCATCCAGTGGAGCTGGGGCTGCTCCTTGTGGCCAGGCAATGAAGGAAGAGGAGGATCCTGGGCAGCCTGGCACAAGTAGCAGCACCACTACACTGGATGAAGAGCCATCCACCTCTCTCAGTCCCCCGCCTGCCAAGAAGAAGAGGGCAAGTAGGGGGGCCCTATTAGAGTTTCTGAAAGAGGAGGCCCAACGAGAGCAGGAACGCTTTGAGGCCAATCAGGCTAACACAAAAATATTTTTGGATTTATTTGAGAAATTGGTAAATAAATGATTTTGTTTCTAAGTTTTTGCAACGTTGTTATTGTTCCATTGAGATACACTTTGTTTGTCAAAACATTGTTCCTTTATTTGTTAAATTATAAACATCACAACGCAATAAACCGCAAATGAAGGCACACAGCTTTTCACACAGTGTGGTGTCCAAGGCCTTCGTGTCCCCAAGTCCTACACATAATCATGTTCTTGTAGTTCAACTGGTTGCACACATGGAGCAGAGAGCAGCCCTGCCAGTCGGTCTCGCTGGCCATGTCCGCCTCGATCCCCCCTCACCAGACGTGGTGGAACCACACCAATGTCCCCAACATCCTCTTCAGGCTCCAGGATGTCCCCCGCTGTGAGGCAGATGTTATGGAGCACTGCACAGGCGGTGATGACTGAGGGGACAAAGGTGTGGTGGACCTCCAGAGCCTTGAAGAACAGCGATCTCCACCTGCTTTTCATCCTGCCAAAGGCCCGCTCTACGATGGAGCGAGCCCTGGCATGATGCTGGTTGAAGCGGCTCTGCACCCTCCCTTGCAGTGGTTCTCTATATGGGGTGATGAGGGCCACAGGTCCTTCTATGCAGGGGTAGCCACCATCACCCAAAAGGAAGAATCCTAAAAAGAGAGAGAGAACATATTTAGTATACTAAAAGTCATTGATGGATTTTGATGTATTAACAAGAATATTTGGTGTCACCTGAGGGAGGATACAGAGCCTGTTTGTAAATTGCGCTGTTCTTCAGGACTCTGGTGTCATGGACTGAGCCAGGATACCCAACAAAGGTGTTGAGAAAGAAGCCCTTCCCATCACACACTGCCTGCAATTGTATGGATGGGAAGAGCTTTCTGTTGAGGTAATCCTGGCCCAGAGGTCCTGGGGGGGTCTTTATGTGGACATGGCAGCCATTAATGGCCCCCACACACCTGGAGAATACTGGGCTGTTGGCCAGCCTTGCAAACTCTTGGCCAACCTCCTCCAGTTCTCCAGGGGGGGGCAGTTTGATGACCTCCTGGCGAAGGGCTGCAATTTTTTGTACTCCAGTGTGCACCAGTCTGCAGACGGTGGACTTGGGGACATCAAAGGCTCGGGACACCACACTGTATGACAAGCCGTGTGCCAACCAATAAAGGGTAATTAAAATATTCACCTCATGTGACCAGCCTTATGTGTTCTTTGATGGCAGGATCCTCAGCAGGGCCTCCAGAGACTGGCGCCCCAGTCTGTAGTCCTGCATGAGGTCCTTCTGGCCATCAAAGAACGCCGCAAGGACTGGCACATGAGGGTTTAAAATGGCTATGGGATCGACATCCGTCTGCAAAATAAAGATACATGTTACCTTCAGCACCTAGCTTTTATTAAACTGACAATTAATTGATCTTACATGAAATTGCTGTTGTTGGTGAAACCATTCATACTGCAACAGACTAGTGATGCTTACCTCCATGAAACCAATAGCCTGTTGTAGTCGTGCCCGACGGCACCTGGACTGCTCCTGCTCTTGCAGGAGCGCATTATATATATAGGCCTACTGCAATGCACGCCATGGCATCAGACATGTTGTGTTTGGAAAGGTTAAACCTCTTTCTATCCAACATGTATATTGGAACCTTCTTCCTAAATTACCTTAATGGGTTTCAGCTTGTAGTTTTTCACTGACCTGCTTAGCTTTTAATTCAGCTGCCAAACCGCAGTCATTAAGTCCTAAAATGTTAATTTGCTCCACACAAACAAACAAAGTGTGCAGTCCAATGAATGTTAATCTAACTGGGTTTTGATAGATAACATATCTGTTTTTGTTCTCTGAATAATTGTATTCCTATTGTGCACTCTAATCAATATTAATCAAACTATTGTTCGTTTAAATACATTTTAAGAATGGCGTTTATCTTTTTTGAGAATGACTTCTTATTTTATTTCATGTATTTGGATCTACAACAGATGATACTAATGTTTATGTCAGTAAATGTGCACTAACAGAGGCGGGGGTGTTTGTGGAAATAACGGGTACAGAGCTGGCTGCTGCCAGACAAACAGCTGTGCAGCGTCATCACAAACGGATGTCGCTTCACGTGACGCTCCGGATGAAAGGACGTCCCATTGCTCTTAAAACTCATTTCCTGTTTCCTTGCGTCCCTCCATGCTTCCCTGGTGGGAGGGACTAAACGCAGGGAAACGACGCAAGCAAGGATTTCATTTAATCGACCTGAGAAGCAGCTAGTGTCTGCCCCGCCCCTGATTGTTTCCACCTGTGCCCACTTACCTCATGTATATATTGTCCTGTCTCCCCTTGTTAGTTGTCGGTTCGTCTTGTTCGTTGTCCCAAGAAGCCAGATCCAAGCCATCGCTTAAGAGATTCAGTGTTTTGCCTTTTTCCCTCCATGAGAGCGCTTTACTTTTGACAATTTGTTATTTCCTCTAAAAGAGTGATTTTGTTTTTGCTAGTAAAGATTATTTTTCTTCAAACCTTTTTTGTTTCTGGGTTGTGCATTTGAGTCCTCCAAGCTATTGAGTCAAGGTTCCTAACAAGAACTCTGCTGTGAAGCTGACAATTGAGCGGCCCGACCAAGCAAGGAGGCAGAACGTCCAAACATATAACCCGGTGTGTGTATTTATTACTCACAAACACCCCAATCTGCTGTTCACGTGAGCACAGTCACCAGCCACCACAAGGATCTCACATACACACTACCAGCCTCAAAACCGACAGGGCAACATTGGATGCCATTTTGTCACAGGAGAGGTTTGCCTCAAGAATAGATCCTAGGTATGTAATTTCCTTCTTACTTGTGACAATAATGTCGCCCACTGCAACTGAGAAGTCGTCGGATTTGCTGAGATTATGTTTCGAACCGAAGAGAATGGACTCTGTTTTACCCAGGTGTAATGATAATTTATTATCGGCGAGCCAGGTGCAGATTCTGCCGAGCTCGGAGCTGAGGGTTTTTTCAACCTGCAACCCGTTCCTGTCAGAGACCAGCAGGGCTGAGTCGTCCGCGAACAGGAACAAGTTGCAGTCACATGCTGATGACATGTCATTTACATAAATTAGGAACAGTAACGGACCTAATATGCTTCCTTGTGGAACACCACAGCTCACTGGGAGGGGGGGGGGCAGAGTACCGTTTACCTCCACCATCTGTTCTCTCCCCTCCAGGTAGGATTGCATCCAGCTCACCGATAGTTTATCAAAACCAATTGCTTTTAGCTTGTCAATCAGAATGGGGTGATTGACAGTGTCGAAAGCCTTTTGTAGGTCCAGCATCACCATGCCGCAGTACTTGCCCTCGTCCACCTCTTGTTTGATGTGGTCGCTCAAATAAAGAAGGCATGTGTCAGTGGAGTGGGATGTTCTAAAGCCAGATTGAAATTCATAGATTAGTTTATTTTCCGCGAGGTACTTTTCGACCTGTTCATATACTATTTTTTCCATGACTTTCGAGATGGAGGTAAGTATAGAAACAGGGCGGTAGTTGCCTGGGTCCAATTTGCTGCCCTTTTTGTGCAGGGGGGTTACTCTTGCAATTTTGAAGTCTTTGGGTACTTTTCCCTGTTTTATGGAGAGGTTAATTATGTGAGCTATGACTGGTGAGATGGCGGTTGCTGTGTCTCTGAGGAATTTGGAGGGGATATTGTCGTGGCCAGTGGCCTTGTTAGGTTGGAGGGCGCTCAGTTTAATGAGTACCTCTGCTGTTGTTACCCTTGCTAGACTGAAATCATCTTTGCGTACCCCTAGGTTTTTGTAGTAGGTCATGATGTGATCTACTCCAAAAAGCCCTGAGTGGGAGGGTAATTTATTTACAAGAGTTGTGGCTATGTTTGTGAAAAAAATGTTCAAGTACTTGGCCACATCCAGTTTGTCTGTGATGAGCCTGTTATCTGTCTTTATGTTTAAGTTAGAAAATCTCGTTTTGAGTTTTTTACTGCAGCCAAGCTGGTTATTGAGTAATTTCCAAAGTTCACGGGGTTTATTTTTGTTTTCCTCAGTTTTGATATTGATGAAATTCTTTTTGGCAGTTTTGATCATGGAGCTTACGTCATTTCTTAGTCTGTTTCTTTCAATTTTTAGTTCAGTCACGTGGGCCTGGAGTTCACTGCTCGTGCTTTTGGAAAGCATTGACTGACTTTTATGAAACTCAGAGCATTTTTTGTCTCTGGTTTTCATGGCGGTCAGTATGCCGGAGTGCATCCACGGCTCAGCGCGATTTTTTACCCTGGTTGTTCTTAGGGGGGCCAAATCATTGAGTATTACAGAGAATTTGTTTTTTAAACCAAGCCATGTTTCTTCAACTTGTGTACCACTGAGCTCTCCAGTTCTAGGTTAAAGGCCTCGCTAGAGTAGTTTTTGAGGTCTCTAGATATGACTGTTTTGTGACAGCCGGCCCTTTGTTTTAGCTTTTTCCGGGTACAGAATATCATATAATGATCACTTAAACCGCATGCTATAACCCCTTTACTGGAGATCCTGGACTTGTCAGAGGTCAGAATGAGATCAATGGTAGTTTGTGTTGTTTCACATACCCGGGTGGGTTGGGTGATTAGCTGGCTGAAGCCGTGCAGATCACAAATCCTACTGAAGGACTTGAAGACGGACGTGTCTTTACGTTGCATATCCGTGTTCCAGTCTCCAATAATAATTGTCTCTACATCCCCCACATCAGCCAAACACCCATCTAATGTATCATAAAAGTCACTCTGTTCCGGTGGTCTATAGATTGTCCCCACTATTACAGATTTAGCATTGTCAAAAATAATTTCAACCCACACAGATTCAATATTTTCATGATGCAGGTCAGTTCGGTTTTTGAAATTGGTGTCTTTATGTATACATAAAGACACCAATTTCAAAAACCGAACTGACCTGGATGACCTGAATGGAGGTGGTGTCTGCATGTACATGTACATGCATGTACATGTACATGCAGACACCACCTCCATTCACGTTCCTGTCCCTTCTCACTACAAGATAATCTTCAATTTCAATCTCTGAATCTGTAATGGAATTGTCCAATTTGGTCTCAGAAAAGCATAATATGCTTGCCTTACCGTTCATGAATAGCTGCCTGAGTTCAGCCAGTTTGTGTCTCAGGCTGTTAGTGTTCAGATGAAAAATATGTAGTCCATGTTTGTTGCTTAAATGCACAATGTCGTCAGCTTGCAGATATTTGTCTTTGTCCGTTACAGCAACCGGCTTGTCGTGGTGGGGTGGTGGTGGTGGTGGTGGTGGTGAGGGGAGGGAGGCTCCTTTGTAGCTTTAGCCGTTGATATGCTAGCAGGGTGGCTAACAACATGGCTAACAACATGGCGGATATTTGTTCCCTCGGATCTCGGTTCTCTTCCTCTCGTCACTGCCTCATGCGTGTCTGTCTGCCGAGGCGTCCCCGGGGGAATCTCGAAGTCTCCGTTTATTCCTTGGTCTCCGCTGTCTCCACGGTCTCTGTTGTCGTCGCGTAGTTGTTGTTGCAGCGGAAGAGATGCTAGTTCTGATGCTAATTGTGATGCTAGCTGCTCGAGCCTGCAGGACTGGCTTCTTGTCTGCACCGGGCCCGGATTCAGATGGATGTCTCCCGCTAACAATAAGACCAAGACGATCATACTTCTTCGGTCTAGTTTGCCTGACGGGGGTAAGTACTTTCGCGTCGGGTTTGCAGTTAATAATGCATGAATGCTAGCACTTCCAAAAGCGAGGTGTTTCCTTTCCCAGCCGTTGAGAAGGTAAAAGTCATTGTGGTTCATTTTATCCCCGCTTTCATTACTCTCCTTCTCTAAGTGATGTTGCCTCATTGATGAGTTGAGGTAGGAGTCCATAATCCATATTGTCAGGAGGATGAAATATGTAAAAAATCGTGAGGAATAACCGCCAAAGCGGGAGCTCTCGAAAATGCGACCACTCATAGTGAAACCGGATGTTGACCTCTAGTGTTTCAACCTGGTCAGAAGGTGCTGTTGCTGTTACCTTCCAGTGAGAGCAAGCTGCTGGCTAGATGGCAGGGCCCATATGAGTTGGACCTACGCTGTCATTGGAGGCAGTCGCAATTTCTACAGGCTCGCACTACCTGTTAGCATCTGGCATCTGTTAGCATCTAGCTCTCCTGCTTACAAACTTTTAGCCATCCCTGCTTATACAAGTAGTAGTTCTCATTCATAACACTCCGTTCGATGTCCAACTATGGGATGCGCCTCATCGCGGAGCAAACAGAAGCATCAATCTCATTACGCCAATCCTGATTGGCTGGAGATCTTGACGTCAGCGTCAGGGAAATCACCCCCTATAAGTAGCTTGCGCCACAACGCATGCGCCATTCAAACACCTCTTCTCGCTTCAGAGCACATCTCTATGGTAGCCGGACAAGCTTCACGGTCCACAGACTGAACCCAAATATCAATTTCGGTCGACGGGCGCTTGCCGGCTACTCCTTCTGACGGTAATTACTAACGCTAGTTATTGTTGAAATCGACCTCGCCGCTCTCTTTCCCCGGAAAGTAAGCTAGGTCTGACTTTTTTCAAGCTAGCGTTAGCTTGCTCCCTCACTACCGACACCACGGTAGCGAGGAAGTCTTTTCTTTTCTCTTCCCCACGGAGGAGGAAAGGATTAAAAGGAGCATACTGCCACACCAGTCAGTATTCTCCGGGAACAGTGCTGGAATTGGGCCGGTACTCACCGGTACGCAGTACCGGCACTTCTGGTTCTGACCCATGGAGTACCGGCACTTCTTGCTCAGTACCGGCATGCTGGCGGTACTCCGGTACTCATGCACCGTGCCAGTACTCAACACTCTCCCGCCGTTCTTATTATACATCCATATATATATATATACAGCCGCCCGGTACTCAGTAGATGCGTCATGAGGTGCCGAACGGACATTCTCATCGCTCTAACCGCTGGAGTTTCACAGCGGCTGTCAGCTGTTTACTCCTGTCATTCAAACAGAACGTGCTGGAGAGGGGGCGGGGCTTATCTTCTCCATGTAAATACTGTGGTGGAAACTGTCAAAATTAACCTATTTGACCGTGATTTAATAGTAATACACGTTTCAAAATAATAATAATAATAATAATGCCGAAGTAACAACATACTGAAAACTGTTAGTAAAACCATGTTTTAATGCTTTACAATTTACATACCTAGATGCACGTGTGTTGTGTTTATGCAGTGCAACTCCCACCCAGTGGGTGGCTATGTAGAGTGATAGAACAGAGCAGGCACGCCCCCGAGAGAAGGAAAGCAAGTCACGTCACAAATTAGCATTTCTAAAATGTTAGTGTGGATTAATAAAAGTGCAAAAAGACAGCGGTTGTCGCCGGAAGAAACTTCAAATACAGAGAATGCTGTGCCTGTGTTGGAAATTGTGTCTGATGGGGAGCTTTCTTTGGTTGATCCTCCTGCTCCAAGTTCTAGTGCATTAGCATTAGCACTAGCTCCGCCGCCTCCTCCAGAGCCTCTAACGTTAGCTGCTGCTGGCGCAACTGCCACCACCAACACCGGGCAAAGCGATGCACCTGACTGCTGGACAACGGACCAGGTGCAATATTTTTGCAAGACCAATGCATGGCTCCTTCTTAAAGATAAGAAGCTAGGATGTCGGATATGCAGAGATGTCAAATCTTTGGGAATACACACTGGACAATGACTGAAACTGTCAACTGAATGGGGTGAGTGTGCAGTGTCTCATTTCGGTGTTGACAAGGGCAAACAACAAGCTAGCCTGAGAAAAAAAATCAAAGAACATAAAGAATCACAAGCCCATGTAAAAGCTGCTGACATCCTTACATCTGCTTCACGTGAAACTATTCAACATCAAGTGCAGTCTATGCATAAATCTGAATTAGACACCACTATCAGAGTTTTTCGAACGGCATATAAAATTGGCAAACATAGCCGGCCATTCACAGACATGCCAATTGATTTGAATGTACAGAAACTGAATGGGCTGAACGTGGGCAGGGTTTTGCACTCCAATAAAACCTGTGGCGAAATCATCGACCACATAGCTCATGAGCTGAAGAAAAAAATGGCAAAAGACATTACAGAAAACCAAAGAAAACTCTGTGTTTTGGTCGATGAATCTACCACTATTAGTGGTAAAACGGTGCTTGTTTTGTGTCTACGCTCAGCATTAGCTGATGCTGAGCCCGAAACGTTTTTTGGGGAGCTGATCGAGTTGGATGGAACAACGGCTGATGACATCACAAAGGCGTTAATGGAGTGTCTTGGAAGAGATTTTAACGAGGACTTTTTAGGTCAGTGTTTCGTTTCTTTTGCATGTGATGGGGCTTCAGTCATGCTAGGGAAGAGAAGAGGCGTTGCTACCCAGTTGTGTAGTAAATTCCCAAGCCTGTTTGTGTGGCACTGCTCCAATCATCGTCTAGAGCTGGCAGTTGGGGATGTGGTCGAGGAGGTCTCAGAGCTCAATCATTTCCAGATCTTTTTTGACAAACTCTATTCCTTGTTCCATGCCTCCCCCAAAAATCAGAGGCAGTTAGCGCAGTGTGCGCAAGCAGTCGGACAGCGTCTCCTGGTGATAGGGCGTGTTTTGTCCATCCGCTGGGTGGCTTCAAGTGAAAGGAGCGTCAGAGCAGTCTGGGAAAACTACCGAGTGCTTCATGATCACTTCACAAATGCTGCAAACGACACGAGCAGGGATTCCAGAGACAGAGCAAAGTACAAGGGCCTGGATGATGTGCTCACATCTGCAACGTTTGTCAGCAATCTGGGACTGATGTACGATGCGCTCACAGAGCTCAGCGACCTCTCTCGGCAACTCCAAAAAAGAGAGATGACACTGCCTACAGCAGATAGGCTCTTAACTCGAGAAATACGAGTTTTTGAATCCATGGTCACCATGCCTGGCCCACACATGACTACAGTTCATACAGCTCTAGCTGAGAAGTCCTTCAAGGGTGTTGCCCTGCGTGAGAATGGCAGGCTTGTACAGATTCATGCAGGTCAGTTTTTCCGCAGTATGGTAGAGAATCTGAGACACAGAATGACTTCCACAACCTCCTCTCATGTCAGCACAAGAGAAATCCCATTACATGGCCGGGAGGCCCGGGACAATCAGCTAATCCAGGACATGAAAGTTATCCATCCTGGAAGTTGGCCTGAAGAGGAGTTAGACGTACAGTATGGGGACGTAGAGGTGCTACGTTTGTGCGAAGTGCTGAAAGTGGACAGAAGAGAGACTGTTCAGGGCTTTCGCGAATACAAGGAAACCAGGGCATCCCGTACACCTGCTGCCATGGAGCCTCTACTGAAAGCAGTCCGAACCATCGCTGTCTCCACTAGTGAGTGTGAGCGGGCATTCAGCTGCATGAACGATATCCTTACTGCAAAAAGGAATGCTCTCTCTGTCAGCCGACTGTCCAGCCTGGTTTTCATTAAATGTAATGGACCATCACTAGGACAGTTCAATCCGGAACAGTATGTGAGGTCCTGGCTGGCAAAGGGAAGGAGAAGCTGATGAAAGAGCCTGTCCAGCTCCAGCCCCTGATACTGATGTCCCCAAGGCCTTCTGGAGCCTTTTCTAACAATGTGAAGTATATTGCAAAGCAGCTCACCCAGTGAGAAGACTTTTGGCATAATGTGCCGATTTGTACAGATCCTGGAGATAGAAGGACTTCAGACCAACCAGGGAGTTATCTGATCAGCTTGGTGTTCAATGTAACTCTTTACCATGGCTCAGACTTTGTTACTTGCAGTTACAGTTTCTCATTTTAGATTGTGCAAATTTTGCATTTGTTTTTACATGTTCTTTGTTCATGCTCTTTATCATTTTTCTGAGTTGGAAAGTTAGATTGCATCATAGTTTACTTTATACATATTTGTATTCTTCAGTGGTGAAGTATATTGCAAAGCAGCTCAGCCATGTGAGAAGACTTTTGGCACTTTTTCGTTTTTCGTTTTCTGAGTTGGAAAGTTAGATTGCATTCAAAATGTACAGAAATACTTAATTTTGTTAAAGCTTTTTATAAAAAATGCTTCTGACCAGAGCTTTGTTTCCTTGTCATTAATGTTGAACACCACCAGAGGGGCTCTCACCTGAAAGGTCTCTGCTTCATGTGTCTTCAGCAGAAGATCTAGACTTTGATTGCTATATTGTCAGTTAATATTGACCTTACTGAGCTTTAGCCATATCCGCTGCCTATCATAACAAATGTTAAGTACAGTGAACCTTTCTAAAATATACAGTAGTAAAGAGACAAACCCACCAGCATTATAGTAGCCAAATTCTTGTTTGTGGGCTGTATATATAAAATTGATTTGAAAAAGTTGCTGATTTTAGAGTACTGGCACCTTTTTCATTCCAATTCAAGCACTGTCCGGGAATAAAAGACCCACACCGTCCTTTTCTCCGGATTAAGGACAGGGTGGTTACCTCTTTTTCTCCCAACCTACCTGTTGAGAGCGGGTCCTCTCCACGCCACGAGGCGAACAAGATGGACGCCCCTCTCCCTCACACCAGAGGAGTCAGGGACTCGGTGGCTCGACTCTGCGGCTGCGGGTTGAAGATCTCGGGCACAGACACACACCAGGTCTGCTCGTCCTGCTTCGGGCTGGAACACGCCCGAGGCGCTATCGACAACCCCGGCTCGTGCGGACATTGTGTCCGCTTCACCGTAAAGAGCCTCCGCCGACGGCTAGCACGTCGGAGCAGGAACCCCCCCATGTCCTCTGACCTGACCTGACCTTCAGTCCATGAAACATGTCATGCCTGTCGAGTGTCATCAGTTTTTTGACAATTTGCCACATAATTAGGTACACACACACACACACACACACACACACACACACACACACACACACACACACGAATCAAGATGACTGAGAAAGAAGATTCAGGGGAGAAACTGATTTAAATGGCAAAGGGTTAGCTACAATTTAAAAACACAGCAAAGAAGAGCTGGAGGGAGTAGTGAGGAGAGGCACATGCCTCCTCAGCGTTTGATTTACTTGCCTTTTGTTTTATTTAGCTAAGAGTGATTTAAGTTGTAACTTTTGAGTTTGCTATATTGAATTAAAGGGCCAACCACGGCCAAACTGCCCTCTGTTTTCTGATTCTCTGGATGCTCTTCTAGCATTTTAAACTGTTAGTGGCTGACCCAGCCCCATGGTCTGTCACAGTAGTGCGGAAAAGAGAAGTGCACTGTTTTGCCTAAGTCACTTATGGCGCATTTCCACTACAGCGCGGTTTAAGCGTGCCGTGCCCGGCCCGTTTTTGGTTGTTATTCCACTAGGGCTGTCAAGTTAACGTGTTAATAACGCATTAACGCAAAAAAAAATTAACACCACTAATTATTTTAACGCGATTAACGCATGTGTATTTTTTGTCCTCGGCTGCCCCGTAGTTTCAGAGCGCATTGAGTTTAAAATACCATCTACAAGCTGACATGATGCTGCGGCAGACCACACTTCCACGCTCACCGGCAGGCACCGACTGGTAGGGCTATGTGCATCTTCACTGGTCTCACGATTCGATTCGATTACGATTATCCTGCCAACGATTCGATTCAATTCGATATCCCGATGCATCACGATTCATACCAATAAGTTGCATCCTCAATTTTCTATATTATTGCACATGGCTTATTTTTCATCAATGCATACATGCAGTAAATACATATGAACTCTCTTTTTATTATTTAGAAAGTGCTTCAGAAATCAATAACATAAATGTCTTGACATTCATTTATAAACCAAAATAAATGAATTGTATAGGTCTAGCCTCCTTATATATGTGTGTGAAATTGTTTCATCCTCAAAAACAAAAAAATAATGCTTCTGCAGTCTAGCTGCAGCTTCTAGCAACGATCTTCTGTTAAAAAAGGACACTGAATGTCCTGAATGTGGCATCACACACAGGACTTGAGTCTGAACACAGCAGACAACAGGAGTATTTACAACAGCATATAGCCAGGCCCGCCTTAACCTGCCATCAGGCCCTGGGGCTGATGGTTTTGTAGGCCCCCTATTTAAATAACAAATCAAAGTCATGTATAGCCTCGGCAGGCTCTGTGATCGCACTTCTCCACTCTGCTCTATGCGCGCCTGGTCCTCTCCTCCAGATGTGTGACGTATCGGGCCTCCCTCATGTATTTGTCCGGTTGCCGTTGGCTCCCCTCCACGTAGCAAGTCCTCGTCGTCCTCTCCATCTCCTCCAACATCCCTCCTGTCTGTTTTTCCTCTCCCGCTACTCCATCGCTATCAGAACCAGATGGCCTACTTGGCTCCGAGGCCCCGCGGCCGGCACCGCTGCCGCTCGGTACAGAACTCATCTGTCTTTCCTCCTCATCCTGGCCTACAGGTTTAAAATTACCTGTAAGCTTCGGCATTTTTTGTAATAGCTGCTTGTCTCTAAACTACTTTTCCCTCAACAATTTCCTTTTCCGAGCGCCACTCTCAAACTTTTTCTTCTCAAACTTTTTCTCCTAAACAACCTTCATCTGTCACTCAATCACTCACAATTTGAATAAGTCACATTTGAAACATATTCTCATTCTGATTGGCTGTTAAGTGGTGCCCACTGACTGTTTCGGAGTCATCATTTTTGAGAAAAATCTCTGGAATCCATTGATCTGATTGATTAGCGAAGCTCACGTGTGTGTGTGTGTGTGTGTGTGTGTGTGTGTGTGTGTGTGTGTGTGTGTGTGTGTGTGTGTGTGTGTGTGTGTGTGTGTGTGTGTGTGTGTGTGTGTGTGTGTGTGTGTGTGTGTGTGTGTGTGTGTGTGTGTGTGTGTGTGTGTGTGTGTGTGTGTGTGTGTGTGTGTGTGTGTGTGTGTGTGTGTGTGTGTGTGTGTGTGTGTGTGTGTATTGTGTTTGTTTCCCGGGGAAAACACTCACGAGAAACACCGGCTGTTGTTATGCCTGCTGTGACGTCAAGTTACTCCGTTCTCCGCTTGTAATTATGCCGTTACAAGCTTCAAAGTTGTATTTATCATCTGAATTTGCCGAAAGAAGTTTAATATTCTGAAAGCCAAGACTTTGTTTATTTGAAACCAGATGAAAACAAACTGTAACGGACCCTGCCGTGTTATCTATGATTACTATACGCCTTACATTCATAATTTCAGCCGGAGGGAGGGGGAGTGAGTGAGAGCTCTCATCGTCCCTTTACAAGCTTCAAAAATGTATTTATCGTGTGATTTTGGAAATAAAAGTTTCATATTCTGAAAGCCAAGACTTTGTTTATTTAAATGTTTTTTAAAAACATCCGAAATAAAAAACTTTTTTTTTTAAATTTACTTTTTAAAAAAAAACTTTTTTATTGGCTCATGATAGGCCCCTGATCTCCGTAGGCCCCTGGGCTTCAGCCCAGGTCAGCCCGTGCATTAAGGCGGCCCTGCATATAGCAACTAAAATACTGCATGTGGGTGCACACTTACATTCTCTGTCTTACTGTTACATAAATCCCATGAATGTATGAGATTAAGTTAGCTTCATTATATCTCAGTGATTAAGTAAATAATAAAGTTTCTATCGGGTCACTATCAGCCTGTCACTCATTATTTGCAGGGAGGGGGCGGGGCTTGGAGCAGCAGAGAGAAGACGGTGATCGCGTCTGAAAATTGCTAGAGGGCATTCATACTCTGCAAACCAAGACTTAATTAAATCCACCAAAAACCTGACATGATTGTAACGCGATTATTTTTGAAAAACATAAATCCCTGTGTCTCTGAGCCGCAGCGACACAGAGTGATTCAGAGCGGGTCCTGCTGCTGTTGGTTCCGGACTGGTGTTCTTGTGTTGGTGGATAAAGCAGACTGCTCCGTGTTTGGTGTTGCTATGCCGCTGTCACGTCTGTTCCCTGATCTCTGCGTCACCGACCGATTTGATATTAAAGTGATAGAAAAAAAAACGTTATAGTAAAGCCGCGGCCGGAAAATCAGGAAGCAACGTTACTACGCTATAATCGATTATCTTCCGTCACTGCATCGATACCGAATCGTCCACGTCCGCATCGCAATGCATCGTAGAAACGATTATTTTCAACACCCCTACCGACTGGCCATCGGGAGGACCGGGAGGGTGTGTGTATGTGTGCGAGCGAGCGAGCGAGAGAGAGACCTTACGTGTATTGTTGTTGTTAGCATCTGGTGCTAGCTAGCAGCGCTAACGGATATAAGGAGCTGTTTCAATGAAAACAGAGGAGCGACATTTCGCCGAGCACTTGACTTTATGCAGGAAGCCAGACAGTGGGACATTGTACGAAAAGTCAGCACACTCAGCACGGATAGTGCGCGCAACATGATTGCAGCGTCCAGGCAGCTCCCGTTCGAGCATATGCCTTGAGTTGCACATAGCTCCAACGATCCCACACACACACACACACACACACACACACACACACACACACACACACACACACACACACACACACAGTATTGTATGAGAGGTTCCAGGTTGAATTGAGGCGAATATTTGTAATGTTCAGAGGTTGTTCTGTTTAATATTCATGAGAATATTTGTCATCGTTCAAATGATAATAACATTAGCATAAAGCATATTTGTCCACTCATATGTTGATAAGAGTATTCAAAACTTGAAAAATATTCCTCTAAGGTACATTTAGAACAGATACAAAATGTGCGATTAACTATGGACAATCATGCGATTAAATATTTTAATCGACTGACAGCCCTAGTTTCCACTAGACGTAGTTCCGGCTAGTGGGTACTTTTTCACAGTTTTCTGGCTTTCCAAAATCGAAGTTCTTTCCGGGCCAACAACCGGGCTGAGTATGCTAAACTAGTGAGAGAATCACTGGCAACTACAACACAATGAACATATTTTACCGTGATTTAATTGTAATACACGTTTCAAAATGATGCCGAAGTAACAACATACTGATACCGGTTAGTAAAAACCATGAATTAATGCTTTGACAAGTCTGAAGACAGACGGCAGGCGAAAAACCTTTTAAAATGCGTGTTTTCTGAATGGAGATCGGCTAAGCTAACGCAGTATATGCTCCGACCGTCCACACTCACAACAACGTCATACAGACATAAATAAACCAGCGACTGTATTCACCATGACACAGACAGTCTGTGGTTTGTACTTGTTTAACTTTTGTCTACTTTCTGAACGGATATGAGGAGCTGTGAGCTCTGAGGGCTAACAGCTAACAGCTGATGCTGGTTTTGTGTTTCGCATTGAAACACGCCTACACTACGTTACTATAGTTACTACCCCAGTTCCTAAACTGTAATGGTAATGCAGCATAAAGTGAGCTAGTCCTACCAAGGCCTAACTATACCGTACTAAGCCGTGCCTGCAGTGGAAATGCGCCATTAGTCCAGAAGTAATAAGGCCTAAGTCAGGTTTCAAATTGCCTGAGTCATAACAACATGTTCGTAAATTGGTAGTAATCTAATCCTCTTATTTTACACAATTGACAGACAGTGTTATTTGTATGTCAATAGTCATATATTGTCATAACCTTTTTATGTGAAATAATTAATATATCTAATATTTTCTATATTTGGCTCAGTTTTTTGAAAAACTTAAAAATATGACTTTGGCCATTAGTTTAAGAAGGTGACGTTGTGTTATAAATATGTGTACATGTAGGTTAAGATATTTTCTTGGCTTGTTCAGCCTTCCTAGTTCCTTTCTTAATTCCTTAACTCCAATAAAAGCTCTCTTGTTGTTGCTGCACATGTATTTTTGAAATTCACTTTCAATGTCCAGACATTATTTTAGTAATACTGAGTGTAACAGCTTCCCTGCATGATTAATTGCTGTTATGATACAATTCAGTGATAGATAGCAAACCAGGTATTCATTCAGATGAAAACATCTCCTAGATTATACCTTAACCCTCCTGTTATCCTTGGGGTCAATTTGACCCCATTCAATATTTAACGTATCTGAAAAAATGGTTTACATTTTTTTTTTTGCTTAGTATTTCATGTCTTTTCCTAATTTAGTGAGGACTAATGTGCGGAGCCCTGGAGGGTTCATATGAGAAAAATAAATAAAACGAGGCCACGCTTTATTAATTTGTGCGCACCAGATACTTACTCGTTCGCACGAGATACTTTCTCGTTTGCACGAGATACTTAGTTTCACTCCGGCAGGACTATAGCACTACATCGAGATTAAGATTAAACCAATTTCTTTCACTTGGGAATACACATATAACTATGGAGAACCAGATTTGTGTAAATTACTGTTCGTGGTCATTTGAAAACAAATGCCGGTGGTGTCGCACACACACAAACACACCGAACACACACACACAGCGGAGCTGAGCACAAACACACACACACACACACATCATGCGCCCTAGTGACCGGAGATCTCCTTCATAAAACGAGTAATAGGGGGAATACTCTGGTCGTTCGATGTGTGTAGACTAGAGGCGTGTGTGGTTAAACGTAGCAGCCTCAATCTCTATTCAGCGGTTCTAATGAAGGGAAACACAGTTAACTAAACAGTAAACGGCACAGCTCTTTGCAGCTGGTGCTGCTCTTCTCAGATTCTGCTGAGTTATACGTTACTGCCTCCTGTGCCCTGTACGACGAAGCTAGTTCAACAGACCCTGGATATGTTCGATTTACCCGGCTTAACTAACCCTAACAAACGCGATCTCGCTAAACGGTCCTACGAAGCTGGTTATCAACTCAGCAAATCAACCAGGGTTTCTCTGTCCGGCTGGGAGCGCGCTCACGTGAAAGGGACGAGGTTAGCAACATTTGACCAATCACAAACATGGAGACGCGTGCTGACAGCGCAGCGTCATACTTCATGAATGAATAGTAAATAGCAAATCCTGCTTCGTAGTACAGGCCACTGATGCCGCTGAGATTTCATAAAGTGAAGGAGGTTTTCCTTCTATAAAACAGCTGTGGGCAGCAGATACTGTGAGAGTCACGGACAGGAATTCATAGATCAAAGCAGACTGGTTTACTCTCCTGTTTTGCCAATCCGCTGCTTAAACAAATAGCTCTAAACCCCTGGCCAAAATGTCCCTAAATGAAGTCAGAGTTTGAAATATATCTCAAATAATGTATGCACTGCCATTTCTCCACATAAACATAACAGTCTGCATTGGAACAGTTGTCTCCTCTGTGCTCCACTTCCTACTTGGCGCACCGGTAACTTTCTCGTGCGAACGAGAAACTAACGAAATACTGGCCGTTTCTCAATCTCGAGGATGCTGGCTTGGTAGTCGCGTACTCCCAAGTCACTTCCTTCAGAAACGAAGCAAGTATACTTCCAAGCCACGGCTTCGGAAAGTGAAGAAGAATGGAAAAGGCTAACAAGTGTGTCACTCTCTCTAACGGTTTCAACATAAACTGTACCGAAAATAAATACCTCTCGATGTCTATCTAATTATGAACTTGCTTTACTTTCACGGAACACATTTTTGGTGATAACCAATGTAACAAAGTAACATATTTACCAACACATGTTCTACGCCATACTTACATTTAAATGTGTGCTGAGTCGGTCAGCCATTCTCCGCTAGGGTTTTTGAAATTGGTCCGTGCGCAAAGCATTGTGGGAATTTTAAGGACGCGAAGTCTACCCATGTGCAGCCTCGACATTTCCCCTAAACCAAGGACGCGGCCTCGGTGGAATTCCAAGTATGCTGGACATTGGAACAGTACTTCGGCGGCACTCGATGACGTAGCATCCTTCAAATGTTGGCTTGGAAGCCAGTATCCTCGAGATCGAGAAACGGCCACTATCTCGTGCGCACAAAATAGTATTTTGTGCGAACGAGAAAGTATATCGTGCGCACAAGATACTTTTTTTTTCTCTCCATGAACCTTTAGGGGCTCCATACTAATGGGTACACATACAATGAACATGAAGATCTTTTTTAAATGTCCTGTACGCACTTTGTACGCATCGGTGTTCCTTGGGATCAATTTGCCCCCAGGCTGTTTTAGTAGTATAAAACATATAAAAATTTCAACATTTTGCACATATTTGTATTGATTGTGTAGGATGATATTGAGGTGACTATTACATGCAAATGTATCATTGTAAAAAAACCTACCCTCTGCTTTATTTATTGGTCCTTTAACAACTTTAAAAATATCTTACTTTAACATTTTATTTCAGTCAGTCAGTGAGATTTTATGGTGATTTATATATTTTTCGATAGTCACATAATAGAAATTCTGGATGTATAAAGGGGTCTGTAGGGGGGAAGGTTGGGGTAATGTTTTATTTAAATGGTTATTTAGGTGGTCAACTAAGATACCTAAAGCACCAGAGACATACATGTTGGTTAAAATGTGGAATATGATCATTGTCTTGAGTTTTAAACTACTGGGGTCAAATTGACCCCAGAGGATAAAGGGTGTAAAATAAATCTGAGGATAATAAGAGGGGTACATTATTTGGTTCAGGTGTGTTTGTGTGCCTGGTTCTGCACTTACTTACCTGTGCTTGTGTGTCTGACAGTAAATCCATCCTGTGGCACAAACAAATAATCACACAGAATGACCCGGAGGCTGCAGCTGACCTGGAGTCAGCGCAGCGACACCCTGCTCCGGATCGGTTTCTCCTGGATAATTCAGCTCCCTCAGCCTCTCTCTCTCTCCTCACTTTATGGCCTCAGACTCCGGAGAAAGCGGTCCAATAAACCAGACCAGTGACAGCAAAGGTGAGAGGAAACACACTCCTTAGAGGAGACAGCTTTGGGGATTTTCTTTATTGCTGTCTTCCACTGTTATTTTACACAGGAGATTTCAAATCAGCCTTGAAGGAATACCGTCTTCTCTGTGTGCCGGAACAACCCTGTCTCCTAAAAATTACGTTCCCACAGAACTAAACTGCATTCTCAATTATGTTTAGCTAGAAACGTATTTTCTCCCACGTTACGTTCGTTATGAACGTATCTCAAATACGTTTATTTTCTACATATCTTCTAGAAACATATTTTCTCCCACGTTACGTTCGTTATGAACGTATCTTAAATACGTTTATTTTCTACATTTCCTTGCCATTTATTGTCTTGCTTATAATAATGATAATAGTCATTTATAAATATCATTTTAGAGCACACATTTGAAATCGAGAATCGGGCTCGATATATGGTTGAATTAAAATCAGTAGGCGAGGCTGTAATTTCGGCAGCTGTTACTCTCATGAGCGAGGCAGAAAATAATAGTATTAACATGACAAAAAGCTGCTGTGTTGTTTATTGCACCTCAAACATTAAATCAAATCCAGAGTTACGTGTTTCTGTACTTCCTCTAAGAAGAAAGGACAGTAAAAGAAGATCTCTGTGGCTTCAGGCTTGATCGCCGTTCAAATGACAGCGTTGGTTTCCCCAAAAGTGGGCGGGGCTGTAAAGTGACGTAGATTTTACTATCATCTATTATTCAAAACCATTCTATTTATTCTAACGTAAATTACATACCAGTGTTTTATCTTTTTATTTATTTGTTTTTATTTTAAATCGTATAATGTCGGACTTTTTTTCCTGTGAGGAAAATAAATTGGGTTTAGAGCCTCAAAATACTGAAATCTGTATTTTTAAAATCTTTTCCTTCTAATTTGTTATTATTTTCTAAATAACACACTGTTATTTACTCAACAATAACACACAATTATCCTTGTTTTTATTTATTTGTTTAATTCTATAATCTTGGGCTTTTTAGCCGTAAATAAAGTCACCGGAAACAGACGGGACATTTCGAGCGATACACACCACAAACCCACCGAACTGATTACCCAAAATCCTCAGCTTGAAGCTCGTTGATTGGATGTTTTAGCCGCAATGCACGCTGGGATATGGTGTTAATAAGATATAATATCCAAAAACAAAAATAAAATAATACCTAATTCAGAGTGTTCTTGCTTTTCTCTTTGGAAGTCATCACATAACGGCATTGTAATACACGGTTCGGCTGCATTAAATATTATATTACACATCTGCCGTAGTTCTTTATTTATAGAGCCCTGATGAGAAGACTTCTAGACAAACATGAGGAACTGCCGCCAAAACTGAATACTTGACGTGGATCATAAATATATCAACAATTAAACAACATCTTTAATTTCTTTTCACAAAATACGTCTCCTTGCAGTATCAATAGTAATTCGGCTGACCTTTATATTTGATCCAATTGGTAGATAGGTTATATTTACACCATAACGGTGCACAGCTGATAGAAAAGGACTTGTAGTTTTTAAAGATATTACTGATTTTCTTTGAATATAAGAATGTAAATACTGAGTTGAGAGAATAGTCAGGGGATTTGGGTGATGGGAGACACATCTATGGAATCACAATTTCAATAGCTTACCATTAAATGACGGATATACCTTTCTGTCTGTGATGTTTTACAAATCAGATATTAATGTTAGAAGTAAAACATGAGAAATAGTATAGCAATATCCTGTAAAATTAAGTAAAAACATGAATAAAACTACACATCTTCAGATGTTATACATACAAGTGTCCTACACTAATAATTCAAAGTTATTATTAGTATGCTGTGTGTACCTTGTGTGCACCGCCTAGTGGTTAAAGCACGTTATTGAATTATTTTTGTTGAATAATGTTATTTGATGAAAACAATATTAAGAGTACATACTTTCATAGGGGGAAAGTAGAATGTCAATGATAGAAATATAGAATATAAAAAGTCAAGAAGATACTATAAGTGATCTCTACAATAAAACAGTTTAGTGCTGGATGTACAAAGATATTAATAGGAGGAGGTGCAAAACAGAAAAACGAATTCACCTTTATTTAAACATTAAAGAATACTTTAGATTAAGGTCTTATTTTAAACAAGAAAAAAGCTTTGGGGGTATCTATCTACCGATTAATATTAAGCCTGACAAAGTACTTAACGTCTAATATATTGCTTTCCTGCAATGTTAACTATGTTGAAGCACTTATTTTAACTGATATTATACACATTAATTATACTCTCATGTATGTAGATAGAATAAGAAATGTGCAGAATATGACAGTTTAATGGTGGAGGTACACACATATTGATAGATGTCTTGTAATGCGCTGTTGAGGAACCTGCGACCCAAGTTGTGTATATGATCAATACACCTTAGAAAATCTTGAAATCTTGAAAGGGATGTGCAAAATAGCCATTATACAGTTTTTAATTAACTATTAGTAGAGAATAACGAGTAATGAATATACTTTATAGAGATCTGCAGATAAGTGTTTAGTCTTCTCAAGCACCAACTATCAAATATCTCTCCTGATTGTTGGCACTTGACAATCACCTGTACCTGAATTTTACTGTAACTAAAGTCTGCTTTAAGGGTTGTTTATATTTCACATCATTAATCAGAATCTGCAAAGTAACTCAAATAAATGTAGTGGAGTAAAAATACCAGGTTAACCTCTGAATTGTAGTGGAGTAGAATTACAATGAGCTGTCGTGTGGGTATATATTAATGCTGCCCATTATGGATACAAGCTATTTTCACCCATTTAGTAATTACATGTTTTAAATGTGTACACACCAATATGTTTCCTATCGCCTAAACCTCCAGGGCTGTACACAGTTTAATACTGGCAACTTCTAATTTTGGGAAAACCCGAAAACGTCTTTTAAAACTACAATTCCCAGTAGAGACGTGCCATAGAGAACATGTTGCGCCAGCATGTGTATTTCTCGGGGGGCGTTCGAGTCCAGTTTTGAATAGTCTGCCGTGGTTTCGTTCCATTTCAAAGAGCTTGATGCTCGGCGTAACCTTGGCGCACTGCCACTCCAACATCATGGGGTTTGTCAACGGGACTGTAGTCCCAAACGATAGCTGGGGATTATGGGTAGTGTAGTGTCTTCGGCCATCCTAAATCTCGAAATGTCCCGTCTGTTTCTGGTGACTTTATTTACGGCTAAAAAGCCCAAGATTATAGAATTAAACAAATAAATAAAAACAAGGATAATTGTGTGTTATTGTTGAGTAAATAACAGTGTGTTATTTAGAAAAGAATAACAAATTAGAAGGAAAAGATTTTAAAAAATACAGATTTCAGTATTTTGAGGCTCTAAACCCCATTTATTTTCCTCACAGACGACAAAAAAAGTCCGACATTATACGATTTAAAATAAAAACAAATAAAAAGATAAAACACTGGCATGTAATTTACATTAGAATAAATAGAATGGTTTTGAATAATAGATGATAGTAAAATCTACGTCACTTTACAGCCCCGCCCACTTTTGGGGAAACCAACGCTGTCATTTGAACGGCGATCAAGCCTGAAGCCACAGAGATCTTCTGTTACTGTCCTTTCTTCTTAGAGGAAGTACAGAAACACGTAACTCTGGATTTGTTTTAATGTTTGAGGTGCAATAAACGACACAGCATCTTTTTGTCATGTTAAAACTATTATTTTCTGCCTCGCTCATGAGAGTAACAGCTGGCGAAATTACAGCCACGCCTACTGATTTTAATTTAACCATATATCGAGCCCGATTCTCGATTTCAAAGGTGTGCTCTAAAATGATATTTATAAATGACTATTATCATTATTATAAGTAAGACAATAAATGGCAAAGATATGTAGAAAATAAACGTATTTAAGATACGTTCATAAGGAACGTAACGTGGGAGAAAATATGTTTCTAGAAGATATGTAGAAAATAAACGTATTTTAGATACGTTCATAACGAACGTAACGTGGGAGTAAATACGTTTCTAGCTAAACGTAATTCAGAATGCAGTTTAGTTCTGTGGGAACGTAATTTTTAGGAGACAGGGTTGGCCGGAAATACTCGAGCTAAGGAAGGCCATGACATTCTGTTGTTTACTTTTTTGTTTAAAAGGCTAAGATAAGGTTATCGTACTTATCAGTCCATTCAGTTGATCTGTCAGTCCTTGCAGTTCTAAGAAGTGGCAGATCAATGACTGAAAATCTAATGGGATAGACAGACGAAAACTAGAGTGTTTAACTCTGAATTTTTACTTAGCTCATTTATCCCAGCTGTAATTACAACCAAATGAGGTCATCACTTGACCACAGCTGCCTGAGCGAGCAGCTGGAAATCCTTCTGCACTGAGCTAAATGCTTCAGCTGGAAAAGTGATTAAAGGCCCAATGGCTGCTGAGAATCCACAGGACTGCTACCTAAATCTCTCCCTGACTTTTTACCGAAGTTTTCTCAAGCTGTTAAAGATATACTACATCTTAAAGGATAAGATATATCTATTTTACATCCACTTTTTTCGTCTGAATTATTTTTTATTTACATGCTGTAATCAGCTCCAGTTTATCCTATTCAATTCAAATTGCACCATTAATCATGCAATCATGCATTTGAGGAAATGACAAGAGTTCAGATTTGACATAGCCTTCGTGCCAGAAAGCCACCCAGGTCGGCCTATGTTGACGTTATGTCAAGGTCCCCTGTGTCGGCTTTTTCCAACGCAAGGGGGCGGCCCTTAGCGTACATTTTCAACTTTCCAGGATGGCCATAGGCTTCTATATAGCTCCCTAAACGTATGTTGTAGACGACTTGAGATCGCGAGCGAATGCTTCCTGAAGATCCATTCTCACAGCGTTTATCAACCTTTTTCTTACTCAATATCAAGCCACACTTATTGTTTTTACTTATTTATTTTAATTGAATAATGTAGGACTTTTGTTGCCGTCAGTTATGGGGAGAGTAGGGGCTCAGAATACTGAAATCTGTATCTGTATTAATGGACGTGCCGTTGTGCGATTAAGTGATGCGCAATAATTTACAAACTCTTCAACTACAACCATACTTATATTTAAAAACATTTTAGAAGGCCTCACGAAATACTTTAATGTAAATTTAAATGTGAAGGGATGTGTGTAATGTGGTGATTGACATTATTTACCCACGGATCTATGTGTATTGTTCCGCACGGACATCCTGTTGATGTGAAATACGAAAACATTTTTTTTAAATAAACTAATACTTAATTCCGAGTGTGCTTGCTTTTCTCTTTGGAAGTCATCACATAACGACATTGTAATACACGGTTCGGCTGCATTAAATATTACATATCTGCCGTAGTTCTCTATTTATAGAGCCCTGATGAGAAGACTTCTGGACAAACTGGAACAACTGCCGCAAAAACTGAATATGTGACGTGAATCATAAATATATCAGCAATTAAACAAAATCTTCAATTTCTCTTCACAATATAAGTCTCCTTGCAGTATCAACACTAATTCGGCTGACTTTTATATTTGATCCACTCAGTATATTGGTATATTTACACCATAACGGTGCACAGCTGATAGAAAGGGACACCTGGAGGTTAAAGCACATTATTGAAATGTATTATTTGTATTATTAGATATTAATAGGAGACACGTGACAAACTAATAAGGCTTTATTTAAACATTAAAGAATACTTTAGGTTAAGGTCTTATTTTGAATAAGAAAAAAGCTTTGGGGGTATACATATTAAGCCTGACAAAGTACTAATATATTGCTTTCCTGCAATGTTAACTACTGTATGTGTAAGCACTTATTTTAACTGATATTATACATATGTATTATACTCTTATAAGATGTATGTAGATAGAATAAGAAATGTGCAGAATATGACAGTTTAATGGTGGAGGTATACACACATATTGATAGATGTCTTGTAATGCACTGTTGAGGAACCTGTGACCAAAGTTTTTCATCTCCGGCCTTGTCAGGTATTGAACATTCAATAAATAAAGAACACAGAATTATTAAATATAAAACACAGCATTTGTGTGATTATACTAAATGTGTAGTGGCCAAAATCCCAAAAAGTTTGTCTTGTAACTCGATACCTCAAAAGTTATTGTTCTTGGCCACAAGTAGAGCTTGGGCCTCGGAAGCAGTGTCAGACTCGCAGTACAAAATCCACTGGACGTTTCTGTTGCTTTTCAACGTTTATTTCCAGCAAACATAAAACAAAATAGGAAAACAATATTTAACATAAACAGCAGATCCTAATAATCTGTCTTTTACTAAACATAAGGTTGTGTCTGCGTGTCAATGACGGTATTGCTGCTGCCTGCTGCTCTCCCGTCACACACCACACCTCCAACTTAAAGCCTTAGCCCCGCCCCCTTCACCTGAGCAAAGCACACCTCTCACTGAAACAGAAACATGCATTAATAAAGGTTCCAAATAAATCAAAACAAAATAAACTTAAATGCGGCTCCTACAAAATGATTTACAAATAAACACCACTGCATATCTACATCTGTTACAACATGCTGATGTAACACAAATGTTTCCAACTTGGGATCAATAAAGTATATCTTATCTTAAGATGATCGATGGCTACTGCCATATTTGCAAAACTTGCCTCTGAACCTTGACAAGTGCATGTTTTAGGCTTATCAATGAACAACAGGAGGGGTCACAAACATAAGACCAGCTGTTAAATAAAGCTCTTCTGACCTTAGCTGGCATGTGTGTATATATATATTAATGCTGCCCATTATGGGCACAAGCCATTTTCACCCATTTATTAATTATATGTTTTAAATGTGAGTGTTTCCTATCCCCTAAACCTCCAGGGATGTACACAGTTTAATACTGGCAACTTCTTATTATGGGAAATACGAAAACGTCTTTTAAAAATACAACTCCCAGCAGAGACGTGCCATACAACATGCTGCGAAACACACAATAGCCAGCATGTGTAGTTCTGGGGGGGGTGAACCCGTTCAAATCCAGTTTTGGACAGTCTGCTGTGGTCCCATCCCATTTCAAGTGCTGTTTGACGCTCGGCGTCACCCTCGGCGCACACTCAAACATCCAATCACAGAGCTTGAGGACTATCACAGCCCATATGTGTTTATAAATAGTCAAAGAAACGCCCATTCATTCATTTTGACTGACTTTATGAAGAAGATCGCAGGAAATGACGACAGAACAGCTAAAAAAGACATCTCACACCGTGTCAGGTTTTGGTTATTTTGGGGAGGTCGAGATAAATCATATTGTTTGGTGGATGCAGTTTGAACCAGAGTAGCAGCATGGAGGTCGGATCGTCACCAAAATAAATAAATAAGTGGTCCGAAAAAGGTTCATGACAAAATAAATACACATAGCCTTCCTCAGGCAGTGTGTTTGTAGCGGGGACAGGAGACACCCCCTTGATGATAAACTGTAAGAAATGATCGGGGAATCCCTCCGGAGTGGAGTCATGACGACTGGATCTGAATTATTTGTTTGTATTTGGTGGTTTGTGTTCCAGCTGTCGATCAGCAACTATTTATCCTATATCCACCAGTTAGAGGAAATACAACTAATGTGTTGTGTTATATTCGCTGTACAATTGACCACATATGGTGTTCTTAGTTTCCATACCTCCTGTGTTTTACGAGCGACTTATCAAGTCTTAGCAAACGGCATAAAACACGATTAAACGTGATAGTATATAAAACCATGCTTGGTCATTATGGGGAAAATAACACCTTCATGCCGATCTAGATCCCTCCGCTTGGCGTCGGGCTCCTGATCAGCCTGTCGGTGTTCTTTTCCCCATAATGACCGCGTCGCTGCACATTATCCCTTACATATGATTATATAGAGTCATTATTCATTTGTTTTAAAGCAGGAGGCGCAAAAGCTTGCCTCGGGGAGGGAGAAAAAGAGCCACAGCGGAGAATAAACAGAAGGGCAACCATGCAAGGGAAGTCTTCTTCGCTGCTTTTTTCGGCAGACTACAGCGCCACTTACAGGCCTGGCATATGTACTACAGCGTCTCCAGCGCTTTCGAGCAGCAATGGCCGGCCGTGGCCCAACCTCTCATTCCCCTGGAGAATTGACCACTAAGCGGAGCACCCCTTTTGTGACGTAGAAAATAATTCAAATCTGGATCAGTCTGTATCAGATCCGTTACAGCCCCTTTTTTGAGAGATTTGGGTATAGAGGAAAAGAGAGAGGGTTGTATTTTCACACTTGGTGAGTTCCCTGACACACCGGGGACACATATTGATGTATAAAAGATGTACAAGAGTGCATTTTGCATGATAGGTCCCCTTTAACCTGTTAAGCCCCAAGGTCCCCCTCGGCGGGTACTTTTTTTCCATTATCCCTCGCACGACTGCAGCGGGTGCAAAATTCCGCAGCAAGGCTCTTAACTGGCACACGGAAGTATGACCACATTTCCCCTGTTTTAGCTTCTCTCCACTGGCTGCCAATTTATTTTAGGATCCATTTTTTAATTATTTTATTTACTTTTAAATCCCTAAATGGCATGACCCCACCATACCTTGCTGAGCTGCTACAGCATTACACGCCGAACCGCCCTCTCAGGTCAGCGGACCAACTGCTCCTGAATGTGCCTAAAACCAGGTCAAAGCTCAGAGGGGATCGTTGCTTCTCTGTAGCGGCTCCCAAACTGTGGAACGCTCTGCCCCTGGAGATCAGACAGGCCTCCACACTGCATGCTTTTAAATCGCTTCTTAAAACCCACCTCGTCTCCTTAGCGTTTTAACATTTGGCGTTTCAACATCTTTCAGAGTGTTGCTTTTTTGCATTTAAATTGTTTTTTGTTTTTACTTGTACTTGTTTTATGGTGTGTGCGCTGAGCTGTGTTACTTTTTTGTATGCTTTGTTTATTTGCCTGTACAGCACTTTGGTCTGGAGGTTTAAAGTGCTTTATAAATAAAGTTGTATTATCCATTATCCAATGGGAATGGACGCTCACATTGCCTTTAAATGCCGCCGACACAAACTAATGCCGTGCTTCCATGAGCGTCAAATACCGCTGCAGATGGGAATACATTGCAATCAGTTGAAAGCTCTTTGCGTCCGTTTATGAAGCTGAAGGAGCCTCGGAGCGTCACAACTGCACGCCACGGACACTGACCAAGCGTCGCTATTGGACTATCAGGGAGTGAGACAGTGTTGGCTGAGATCACCCTCTGTGTAATGTGCGCTACACAGGGCAGATTCTCCCTGCTGCTATCATACTCAAGCCCTATCTGTTCCTACAGTGGTGACCCTGTTTGCTATCTCTCTCTCCTGTGACAATTCAAGAAACTGGAGCATGGTTCAGCAAAATCGTTTTCCTCTGCTTTCACCACACCTGAATTAAATGGGTGCAGTTTTGCAGTTACAGCGAGGTAGTGATGGTTCTTACTGATGTCCACTGGTCTCTAGACAGTGCATAAATGTAGCATGTGCCAATTCCTCCTCTTTTTATGCCTCTTCACTGCAATTCATGGTAAACATCCGCTGCACTTAAAAAAAGGGAGGAACTTTGGGTCACTTGTTAAGGTTTCCAGATTAACTGCGAGAATAAATGTGTTAACGTTGACAGCCCTAATTATTACTAATCGGTGGTCTGTTTAAACACAGTATAATATTCCCCGTCTGTGGCACAGAACAGAAACTGTTATTACTGTTATGATTTAAAAGGTAATTTACATATTTATTCAAGTTACTTATGCATTAGGAAACAATCATTATTTCTCCCTGCAAATCACACCAATGTGCTTCCATTAAAGGCAAAGCAAATAAAAAGGTAATTTCACTGACGTTCAGATGACTTGTTAGTTGAAACTGTGCAGCAGCAGTTTCAACTGTGATGTGAGGTTTTAGGAAAAGCGCTGCAGCTGCAAAATGTATAGAGGGATTGCTGTGCTGTTTAAACCTCTCACACAGCATAAAGGAAGGTTCATTAATTATGAGGCCTATCAGCAGCCCAGACCAGCAGATGCACTAACCTCTGTGTTCAGGCGCAGGCTGACCCACTTTCCTGGCAGAGCATTTTATCACCTCGTTTTTCATCAGCCACCGCCTGCCCCGGCAAGCTGGACTTTGTCAAATGTCTGAGACTTGATGAATTGTAAGAGGGGTGCTGATGTCGTGCAGTAAGGTAGTCATCGCTGGGGCCAGAGAGAATAACAGACGGACTGATGGAAAGGTAGACCTTTACTAGTCCATTAGTGACATCACTGAAGGACAAGTTTATGTACCCTCCAAACTTCTGGATTGTTTCCAACATCATTGAACAAAATTGGGAAGACGTTTTCAAGTCAATTAAACCACAATAAAAGGGGTGCAGGAATGAGTCCTTAAACCCGGAAATTAGTTTATATTTTAGGACTTCTAGTTTTCCTTGAAATAAGGTGCATAAAATAAGCTAAAGAGATGTTCATATTCTTCGCCCTAAATGATGTCAGTAAATACCCCACTGGTGAACTGGCGGTTGGTTAAGTGACTAAATGAGAATCAACCGAATATTAGCCGACTTTAGCTCACACCGCAGGGAATTGTACATTTTCAAATTGCACCACTTAGAACTAACTTGTGAATACAAAAACAATGCAGAGAGTATTTTTAAACCATTTTATTTAACAGAAACCAAATGAAATTGTGTGGAGTGATTTGTAAATATGAATTCAAATGTTGCTGACGGTTTCTTTTATAAATATGTTTTCTTTTGTGAAATTGGCAAGTGACCTATTTTACAAATCTCAAAGAAGCAAACTCAATAAGCACAACCGAACTTTACCCAACCCTACATGTGGGTTTCTTTACATGCATATAAGCAGTTCATTGCCATCCCTAACACTGTTCTTCTCTCCTCTATGTTATCATTTACCCATTCCTGCATTATAAAAAGCTAACACAGGTTAAAAGTTCACAGTTAGCACAAACATCATCTCACATCAATTTCCTCCCGCTAAAAGATAACCACTGTGTAAATGCTGCCTGGCCTTCTACCTGCCATCCGTGAGAGCTGATGTCCTCCAGGCTTCACTGCAAGCTCAGTCATGCAAAAACATGCTATCTAAAGGGAAGGGAGGGCAACTCAAAATAAGCCAAGTATATGTAATCCATCCATATTGATGAATATGTCAACATGCACACCAGAGACTTGCTGGTACTGATCTGTGAAAGGCCAACCAACATACATGAAGATGCAGTATATTACATCCAGACAATATTGTTTAGCAACATCTAATTCTCATCAAAGTGTATCACCACACAAATGTTACGTTATGCCACAATATTGTTAGTCAAAGGTGTGTCTTTGGTTTAGTGGTTAGATCTATATCTCTGGATACTTGTAGAAATGCGGAAGTGGCAGCCGGCTCATGATGGTATCAAAACGAAGACTACATTTATTGAATTACTAGCCAAAACATTTAAGTATAAGTGAAACCAACTGTTCATCCCTATAAGGATCACTGCATTCAGTCCAATCTAGGAGATGTACGGTGATGCAAAAGTTTGACGGATAAATGGAGACACAAAAGTAAGGGATAATGGGCAGTAAGACTGTCAGTAATTAAAAATATAACACAAGGTAAATAGGTAGGTAGCAGTGTAATGAGCGACTACCTAAATAACCCAACGCACTTATTCACAATGTTGATAAGTATTTTATTGATAACAAATGATTGTATTGCTTCTGCTAGGAAAGAAAATAGTCTGTTCGGCTGCGTGACCATGGCTGACACTGCGTCTACAGCAACCTAACACTGATCAAGGTTTTTTTGTAAATGTCCAAGAGTGTTCACAGTTTATTTTCCTTTGACCAGTCTTTAAACACTGCCAGAGCTCATACCTGTTAGTGTTTACTTCCTGTCTGTCTTCTTCTTCTGCTGCTGCTGTTCCCTTTAGTGTTTACTTCCTGTCTGTCTTATTTTGCTGTTCCCATTAGTGTTCACTTCCTGTCTCTCTTCTTCTGCTGTTCCCTTTAGTGTTAACTTCCTGTCTCTCTTCATCTGCTGTTCCCTTTAGTGTTTACTTCCTGTCTCTCTTCATCTGCTGTTCCCTTTAGTGTTTACTTCCTGTTTGTCTTCTTCTACTGTTCCCTTTAGTGTTTACTTCCTGTCTAGAGAGGCTTCTCAATTCTTAAATTTCCCCTCCTCGACTCCTCGGTCCTCCGGTAGTGACCCGGAAATGAATTTTAGCGCGCCATGTTGAAGGACATCTAATTTCTCTAAATGCACTTCGAGGACCGAGCATCGAGCATCGAGCATCGAGGAGGCTCTCTGGAGAAGCTCTAACCGAGGAGACACTGATGGTTCCTCCACGGATGCATTTCCGGGAACGGTGGAGGCGTGACGCACGGCTGGACTTATCTCAGCCAATGACAGCTCTGCATGCATCCCCTGGATATTATTTTAGAAACTGCTTTCATCGCGACGCGATGTTTACAGTGAGAACAGCTGTGAGGTCCGTGCAGAAAGCAGAGCAGTGTGTAAAATGTATATCACTCAGTAGAACAGGCCTACTCTCTTTATTTGCTTTAGTTTAGTAGATATCTACAAACAGTCGATATTTTTCTAAAACCATTTAGTGCTTCACATAATAGAATACACAACGGCTGTAGCCTGATTATGCTTTAAGAACTAGGTGTGTGTGTTGTACAGTGTGTAGGTGTGTGTGTGGTACAGTCAGTGTGTGTGTGTGTTGTACAGTGCGTAAATGCGGCGGACAGACGGGTCTCAGTTGGTTTGGTGTCCCCTGCTTACTTTTAATAGGCCTACTTGTAAATACTACTTTTGGCCCGTAATTTCAATTCCCCATTTCAGCGACCAGAGAGAGGGGGGATATATCCAGTCTCTGATTGTGTTACGTTATGAGAGTGCTCTCATACTTTGATTCTGAAATTGTATATATTATTTATATATATGTGTGTGTGTGTGTGTGTGTCGGCATCTGTAGCCTGTTATTGTCTCATTATACGATGAATCAAAGTAAATATATAAGTGGTCATGAACACATCTGTCCATCAGACAGAGGGCTGCTGTGCCTCCTGTCATCATTAATGGACGTCTCTTTAATATGACCGCTCAGAGGAGAGGAGTTCTCATTTCTTTAAACGTCTGCTGCTTCCCCTCCTCTCTCCTCGGTTCCCCCCCTCAGTCCTCCGCTCGCATCTCCTGCGGGCGGGACTAAGTATCGAGGATAGGAGTCGAGGAGGGGAAAGTTAAGTTAAGTTAAGAATTGAGAAGCCTCTTATCTACTTCTGATGTTCCAGTTAGTGTTTGCTTGCTGTTTTATGTCGTCCAGTGATCTGTCTTTGAACCTCTTTCATTCTCTTGTTCTCTTTTTCTTTTCTTTACTGGGGACAATTTAGCCATCACGAATCCAACGTTTTCGTGCTCCCCACAAAAATAATAATGAATAATAAAGTCCACTGTGTTTTAGGATGAATTAACCTCTTAAGCCCGATTGCTCCCGGTACCAGGGCAGACGCAGCATTTTGTAAGAAACACCATCCCATATATTGTTGAGCAGGTCGGGGCGTCTGGTTTAGGGCATGCTGTGTGTGAGTCATTCTAACTGACCAATGGTAATGTTTACATGGATTTATGAACTGCCCCTAAATTCTATTGGCTCTAACAGTTACAAAGATTTGACCAATGGGTTCCAGAGATACAGCCCTGCGTAATGCATATAGGTCTGACTGGCAGCTCGCGCATCATAACGCTTTGTGGCGAAAAGGTATAGAGGTCATGGTGAATTTTCCAAAAAGGTCAAAAACTGTTGTATTTGGCTGGAATGAATACCTATAGTGATATTTCAATGAAATAAAATGAGTTTTACAGTGTGGTACCTGAGGTCAAATGGCACTGATGGAAAACCAAATGTACCCAAAGGTGAGTCCGCCTGGACCTAAACCTCTCAAAAAAAATTCAAGTTTCACTAAATTAGCATCTGACACAGGGTACTTATGATCAATTATGGTTTGGATCCTTAAAGGTTCTGGGCTACTATCCCATCATTCAAGGGTGGTTTTCACTATAAATAATGTGGGTTTTTTTTAGGCAGAGATTAGAATTTACATTTTTTTACTATGTTCAATCTGTATTTACATCTATATTGATTACATCACTTCTACAGCCAACTCACAGGTGTATCATTGCTTTGATAACAAGATTATTCATATACCCCTTTTAGTTGTGAAGATATACTCATTCGTTCTGGGCATGTCATCTTCGAGTCTGAGGCCTGAAAAGTAGGCCCAGTGCTCAAGAGGTTAAACTAATGGTGACATTAAATTCCCCGGAGTTCTTTCTCAGGATTAGTATGGCTGCACATTGTCCCTTGATCTCCTTAGCAACAGTCTATTGGTAAGAAACATACAACCTATGAATTGTCCAAATTGACCAATCAGAATTGAGTATTCAACCAAGCTGTGTAATAAGGTAAAATAACAATACATTGAGATACACGTTTTTTTTGTTTTAAAACTAAATCTGACTTAAATCTTTCTAGTGAATTATGGTTTGTAATAGGACTATTTGGTCATTTAAGTACTGCATCTCTATGTAACAAGTATTAGCAGCTAACACATGTGTTTGGCACTCCTATATTGTCCAGCACTGTGTTCTACAGTTGTACTGACTCAAACTAATACAAGTTACAGATGATATAGGAAAGTTCATATCACAGAAAATTGACAACCTCATTTTCATTCATTTACATTTTTAAAACTGTGACATTTCCATGGTAATGCATATGTCGGCCATCTTTAAATAAATTACAGACATCAAACTGAATAAATTATAGATAGAAACTGGAAAGATCTTCTGCACTATTATGACATGTTCTCCTGAGGGAGGCACTGGGCATTTTTGGTCTTTTAATGGAAACATTGTTCATTGAGGCTTGGTATCACCACATGGTTACGGTCTGCAGGCTTTTTATATCTGGATTTTGATGCTGAGGATGAGAAGAATTCTTTAGTTTTTCTTGGAAACTGTTACGGCCACAGCTTCTACACGGCAGTAGTGGCTCGCGCTGAGACCCGCAACATAAAAATAGACGCAACAACCAGTATAATTCGTTTTTTGTATTATTGTTTATAACTTTGTGTTAATAGAAAAGTCCCCCATTATGGCATTCCCCTAACATTGTGTTATGTAGAATCATGTGATGCCAGATTTAATTAATTGACATCTATACCTTTAAGTGCCAGCAGGTCAAATGAATCCCGATAGAGAAAGTATTCATATTTTCGCTATTTATTTCAACCCTATTTGAACTTCCTGTTATAGAACTGCATCATAAGGAACAGGCTAACCTTCACTATGCAAGAGAGAAATAGATTCCTGAATGTACATTGAGTGAAGAACAGTCTGACAGTGGGGTGTTTCCGGTGTGTGCTGTGTTCATGTTTGACAAACATGTTATAGGGCCCTGTGTTATAGAATGATTGAATACATTTACATTGCACATTGTACAATTAATGTATAACATTAGTGGGCATGTTGCTGTTTACATCGTGTATACATTGACCCCTAAAAGTTCAGTTTTTAAATATTTGATATGTGATCAATGAAAATTTGCCTTAGAGATTGTGTAACTACAGAGGACCTAAATGTTTTATGTCAACAAATGAAACATAACTGTATTAGGTTGGTTGTAAGCAATGACATTAAGTTGAACCCATTTGTTTTTATGTATCTATAACTTTCTCTTGCATATGCAATGTATTGCTGCACTGACATAAGGAGGTCAGCCCTACAACAGCAGAAGTGGGGACAGTACAAATAGGGTGATTATTCTTTTTTTAGCTGGATATTCCATAACTGGCAGGGATGTAGATGTAATTGTTTCATTGATAACAAATGCAAAAATCTGCTGCTTCACAAGGGGAATACTTTGATGCTATCAAAGGTTGCATAACCTACTTGTCTGCTGTTGAGAGGTAGAGGTATTGACAGGGGTTTAAGTGTGGTTCAATGGCCTCATTGATTTTAATTGAAAAACTACACTTTCCCAAGCACTGTGTCAACGAGTTTCTGTGCTAATTTAATTTTCCTCATTCCACTGAGCTTTATTCAACACTACATGGAATACATGTCCTCCAGATGACATTAGTTGGAGGAGAAATGCATTCTTATTATCTGCCAAAGACTGAGAGTCAGACTGTCAACAGATTTGATCAATTGTGAGATGATTGCATAACAAATTAGTTTTAGTTTTTTGGTTAAAGTAGCTCTTTCAAACTCTGAAAAGGCCTGCTGCACAATGTTCAGCATGCTGATTATCCCGTGATTGTTGACTTGGGGTAATTGTGAGGGTTGCCAACAACGGAGCTGATTAGTATTCAGGAGGACTGTCTCGAGAATCATTCATGCATTTGCACTAATATTGATCATGGTTTATATTTGTTAAGAGATCTTAAGCTGCAGTATAGGCAACCTTTAATAGCAACAACACAGCCTACCACAATTGAAGCAGACAGTTCTCCAACCTCAATGTCTTCTTCCTAAAGTAATGAGGGTGAGGTGCTAAAGAGGCTCATTCATCACCTCAGAGTCCAGCTTCTTTTAAACAAAGTACACCCTTGATTCACTGTTGCTTTGATTCATAATTTCCCTCACAAAATGATCCCTGCTGTGAACAAACCTGCAGCCTGAACTTAATTAGTAAACAATGGGATGACTGCTTCGAAAGGTCAATCCTTGAAAGACCAAATCTGATACTTCTACAAAAGGACAAAACAAAGAATTTATTTTCTCAGATTCATAAAGGTCAGACTAAAGAACACTTTTCTAAGATGGCAGGGGGTGCAAACGTGCTACAACGGCCAAAAACACTTCCATTAGGAGAAACGTTTACACTTTCAAAAATGATCCAAATAAAAAAACGTTGCAAGATGAAGGAGATGCACACAGCTGGGGCCCGAGTGCTTGTTGGCCTTCAGGGATTATAAAATTGTCCGACTGTCTCTGTCGGCAGAGTTAGCCTGTTTCATAACTGTAAGTGTTTTATCAGTACATTTGTAATGACTTGGTTAGCTTTGTTAGCTACAGTAGCTAGCTTAAAGCAGATCTGCAATCATATATTAAGGAAAAATGCAATAACATGGTTAAAACGAGCCAATACAACTTACATTTTAGCTAAGTTTCCAGTGACAGTCATTTTTGGCAAACTTTGAAATCCCAAATTCAAAATGTTTCGTTTCAAATAGTCAACAGGGTAGAAAGAAACATTTTTAGAAAAAGACGCAAATGAACTGCCAAAGATCGGAGAAGAATGAAATGTGAAGCTTCCAGGAAGACTTTATCTTCCAGTGCTGTCATATTCCAGAACTACAACCTACCTGGAGGCCCAGAAGTCTCAGATGTTCAGAGACATGGCCAAGGTGTGGGAGGCTGAACCACCACTGAACAAGACTCATGAGTTGAAACGTCAACTGGGTCAAGAAATATCTGAAGACAGATTTTTCAAAGGTTTTATGGACTGATGATATGAGGGTGACTCTTGACGGACCAGAAAAATGGGCCAGTGGCTGGACCAGTAACATGCACAGAGCTCCACTTAGACCAAGACAACAGCAAGGTGGAGGTGGGGTTCGGGCTGGTCATATTAAAGATGAGCTAGTTGAACCTTTTCGGGTTAAAGACTCAAAATCAACTCCCAAACCTACTGCCAGTTTTAGAAGACACTTTCATCAAGCAGTGGTACAGGAAAAGGTCTGCATATGTCAAGAACATAATGATTTTATGAGGGACAATGCTCCATCGCATGCATCGAAGTACCCCTTCCTCACCTGACCCTATTGAGACTGTGTGGGCCCTTCTTCCTGTTGAACCTCATCGATCCGCCCCCGGGGATACAAACACATCATCTGCAGGAAACAGAGTCTGAGGGCTTCTTAATATTTAATAAACTATGAATGTTTTATATCCATGTAACGGGAAGAAACTCAGCTAACTGATGATATGAACAATTTTTAGCAAAGGAAAACACAAGACTAACGCTGAGCCTCTGAATCTGCCCTGAGTGAAAAAATCGTAATGCCGTTATTACAGAACTTTAGCTATACCGATCGATATACTTATTGGATCTGCACAAACAAGCTTAGCTAACATCCTGAGAGTCCACAGATTATATAAATATAAGGATCATCACTGAGCGATCAGGACTCGTGACAGGGGAAGCAAATACAGACAACACACGATGTAGCTTTAGGTAGCAAAACACGGAGATATGCTCACCTTAGCTGTTATTCTGATCAAAAGTCGTGTTCAATGGCATTAAAACGAGAAAAAACGCAGCTGAAGGTTAATCCATAGGTTAATCCAATGTGTCTGTCACTTTGAAAAAATTATTGATAATCCATAATTCTATTTTTATGCAAATATCGGAGAATAAAAATTAGCTGCTAATGGTAGCCACCAGAGGTTAGCGCAGCTTCCGGTTTTTCTACGCGTCACTCTCACTCCTTATTTGGTAACCTGTGTGGAACCTTCCCTCGATTCCATTGGCTCTGACGGTTAAAAAGAGATGTCAATCATCAAAATCGACCAAGGGGAGTCAGAGATATGTAAAATCCACCCAAATGACCCCAGAAGTGTTTTTTTTTGCTAAATCTCTCTAAAAAGTTCAAATTTCACTTGTTTTGCATCAATCTTGATACAGGGTACTTATTATATGTTGTACTTTGGATTCCTAAAGCTTTTAGTCTACTAACCCATCATCCAAGGTTAGTCACTCTAAGTACAACATATTTTTTGGACGGACACTATAATTTACAGTTTTTTTACTATGTTCAATCTGAATTTTCTTTAAAATAAAAAACATCTATATTGATTCGGACTCTTCTACATCCAACTCACAGGTTTATCATTACTTTGAGAAAAAACATTATTAATGTAACCCTTTTAGAAGGGAAGATATGGTCATTTGTTCTTGGAATGTCATTTTCGAGCCTGAGACCTGAAAAACCAACCCAGTCTCATAAAAAAACATGTAATAACTACGTTGGTCCACAACGTAGGACGTAGTATTTCTACAAAAACACCTCTGAAATTGTAAGATCCCTACGTTTTTTTTCACCATTCATTCCAATGGCTATGTCACGTGATCTTCACATTTCTCCCTGCAGAAAAAAAAAACATGGCCGAACTTCGTTTTATTCTCGGTGTAAAATGCCTATTTTAAAGTTAGTTTGGCCATTAAAATGCGTTTTGATGTCATTTGATGCGAGAAATAGTTGATAGCTGATGTAACCCAAATGTTTCCAACTTGGGATCAATAAAGTATATCTTATCTTAAGATGATCGATGGCTACTGCCATATTTGCAAAATGTGCCTCTGAACGGGACGCGGTGGACCCGTTCAAATCCAGCTTTGGACAGTCTGCCGTGGTTCCATCCCATTTCAAGTGCTGTTCGACGATCGGCACACTCTCCAATCACAGAGCTTGAGGAATATCACGGGGTTTGTCAAGCGAAGCGGAGAGAATACTTACTTCCGGGTGTAATATTTTGTAAAGCAAATGAGCTGCTCCGACCCTCGGTCCTGACGGACTCCAACTTGTGTTTATTAATCAAACAAATAAATAAACACAAGGATAAATGTATGTGTTATTGTTGAGTAAATAGAGAATTTCACAGGGCAAAATAACGTATCTATGCCACAATTTTAGATGCAGATTTTGTTAAACTAATACGTTTGCGCTGTGGACCAACACTATACATTGACGGGGAAGGGGGTAGCAATAAAGATAACACCATTAAACAGTTACACAACATAACAGAAATAATATCGATAGCAGCGTCCCTAGCAACCACCTTGGTGACAATGAAAACGTTGAATGGACACAATTTCCTGAAGTAATCTTCGTAATAACTAGCAAACTAAAGATCATGTACATCCACTGCACACATAATCTGAAATAACAACTCATATTTCTCGCATCAAATGACATCAAAACGCATTTTAATGACCAAACTAACCTTAAAATAGGCATTTTCCACCGAGAATAAAACGAAGTTCGGCCATGTTTTTTTTTTCTGCAGGGAGAAATGTGAAGATCACGTGACATAGACGCCAGCCATTGGAATGAATGGTGAAAAGAAACGTAGGGATCTTACAATTTCAGAGGCGTTTTTGTAGAAATACTACGTTCCAAGTTGTGGACCAACGTAGTTATTACACTTTTTTTTGTGAGACTGGGTTGGCTCAGGGTTGAACAGGTTAAACGGGAGATTTACGGTGAAGGAAGATAGCTCTCTGAACAGTGTCTGGGAGGCTGTGGTTGATCGTCAACAGATCAAGAAACTGACAGACTCCGACTAAAGTCTGTTTTGTTGTTTTTTGTATTAAATATATGTCCCATTTCAGATTTGATTTGACAATAAAGGTCATTATTGTTTATCATCGTAGAAGAGGAAACACACTGTTATTCTCACTGGTGAATTGGAGCTGTTTGTATTTAAATTATAGATCAGTGGTCTTCACAATTTTTTACATGCGAGCCGCATTGATAGGACAAAGTCAATAGGAGAGCCACTTACTGTATACCGCAAAGTATGAAAAGCTGCATACAGTTATAATAAGCATGTCTGCTTATTAATCTGTCATCCCACCCAGAACATACAATATGCAATGCAGCCAACCAATAAGGCAGTGGTGAACCGTCAGGGCCTTCAAGGTATTCAGAGAATACCCTGGAACACTGAATTATATACAATTCAATAAAATGTAAATAAAATGAATAAATGAGAATGGTATCCGTGTTGTTGATCTGTAATATTACAGTGTTACGTTGATTTGTTTGTCCTTCTCGGTTCATGCACTACGCATTTGAGTGGTTTTGTGTTAGAAAAAAAATACAACCAATCAGATATTTTTCTGGGTCTCTGGGTAGAATATCCGTCAACCAAGGGGGGTGTGTGTCTACAGAAGGTCCAGTTCTGATAGACACGGTTCGCCACTGCAATACTGTCATGTAAAGCGTCTTTGAGCACTCGGAAAACCACTATATAAAATAAATGCATTATTATTATTATTAATAAGCAGGGGTGCACATCACTTTCTTAGTGAGTTACTCAGATGAGTACCAGGAGACAGCGTTTGTTACTCACCCCACACGAAGCGTGGTGTTAATAAGTGCAGTCTTCCTCAGTGTCTCCTTCACTGTCCTCTATTTCCTCTTCTTGCATGCTAGATGATGAAGATGCTGCAGAAGCACCTCCCTGTCCCTGTTTAAACCTCCAATTAGCTTCCTCTAAAACGTGTGGCCAAAAATGTGAAGTCCTTGCATTTCCTGAGGCCAAGTAGATGGATCAAATACTAAGAAATTATCACAGGACTTGAAGTCATATCTGATTTCATATGTGGGAGGTTACTAAGTACACTTATTCAAGTACTGTACTTAGGTACACTTTTGAGATACTTGTAGTTTACTTGAGTATTTCTATTTTATGAATCTTTGTACTGTACTTCTACTCCACTACAGTTCAGAGGTAAATTGTGTACTTTTACATTTATTTAATACCTTTAGTTACATTACACATTTGGATGAATGATGTGAAATATAATCAAGTGTTGAATCAGACTTTAGTTCCACCTGGAGTAAATCCACAAGCTACCCTGCAGTATACAAAGTCATTCAAAGTAGCTGCACCTTTACCAGCTTTGAGAACACTTTCATGATCAATCATTATAAAACATATCATATATAGTATTCTGAAATGGACCAATCTGCACAATCACTACTTTTACTGTCGCTACTTTCACTATATTTTGATGAGAATACTTTTCTACTTTTACTTGAGGAACATTTTGAATGCAGGACCTTTATTTAGCCTACTGTCATGCAAGCCACCAATTAAAGCTTGGCGAGCCGCGCAATGAGGAACCCTGTTATAGATAAATGCAGCTAAAACATATAATGCTAATTTGTGAGTAATTACAATAGTTTCTAATAGTCTGCAGTGCTTCCCATAGTTCTCTGGTCGAAGTGTGGCAGAGTCCCAGAATGCCTCTGAGCCTGCAGGTCTTGGCCTCAGCTGAACACTCAATTCATTAGACTTGATCAAACTGTCAACCGGGCAGCGGTCGGAAGCCAAGGCTCTCCAGCACATCCCAGTGAAGGTCAGAAATGAGCAGGATATCAATATGGAGACAGAAATGAAGGCATATGGCGATCTCATCCCACTCCCCTGCTCATCATCTGTCACTGCAGGGACTCATTGTTCAATTATTTATTTAATGGGGACACAAAGACAAAGATGTTGAATGCTCCTAGACTTTAGCAGTAACTTTATGAATGCCCAAGTTATTGAAAGCAGTTCTGTGACACACAATAGAGTGTGTTTCAGATGGGTGAATAGTTTCTTACTACCCCACTACACTACAGTGTATGTTTTGGTCATTGGATTTTCTTTTCACAAAAGGATATTCAAAAACAAAAAACGAGTGGATATTTAATTTTCGTTTTAAAATTGAAAAACCAAAATTGAAATACAAGGCATTTTTCTTTATCATGGTCAAAAAGGGATTTACTAAACTTAAAAAACGGGATGGTTTTCATTTTCTACTTCTCAAAACAAAAAATCAAATCACTAGAAAACAGAAACAAAAAAACTACAGTTTTTTCATATTCTGGGGGAACTCACGGAAGTGATTTCAAAACAAAAGCACTCGTTTGCTAAAATCACACTTGAATCACTACAGTATATCCTGCTGAAGGACCGGTGATTATTATAAACAAAGGCAATTTAGCAATCACAACGAAAACGGCCAAGACACATATTGAGCCCAGAAAATGAATGTTATTAACGGCTGTAACTATAATATGCCTCTGTCTAAAATGGACAACATTGTTAGGAGATTTAAACTATACAGCGGTTCTGCACTGCGGTCACTCAGCTGCCTCTCGAGTTTGTTTTTTCAAATCAGCTGCTCTTCATTATTCCTGCTATATTTGACGAGTGATACAAATATTTTTTACCACAAGTTCTTGGACACTGTTGGACTCGGTACTAGTTAGAGAAGAAGGCTTTTCCTCTACAATCAGGTGTTTTTAATGACCACTTACTTAATAATTGGTAGCATAAACACAGGTTTTGAAGTTGATTACTCAAAAAATCAAGTTGTTCCAACTTGTTTTACCGTATGATTTAAAAGGAATTTTAAGTTGTATGTACTTAATTACCATCATTGTGAACACACGTTTTTAAGTTGACAACCATTTATAAATTAAGTTGCTCCAAATATATTGTATTCAATTTAATCAGGAGAGACGTGATGTATGAAATACATGTTTATAGTTCGGTCCAATCTGAAGGGAGAAGGTTTCAGCTTGGCCCTGTATTTAGGAGACAGGAGGCGAAGGGGTGGAGGAGGGTTGTGCGTTGACGCCTGAAATGACAACTGACAGGGAGGGGAGAGCAGATTTAAGGGGTTAGCAGGTGCGATGATTGGCTAGCCGGGGCGTGACGCCCCTGATCGCTTATTGAGATAACGTGTGACACCCGATGATATTGTCTTCCTGATTGAACTTACGCTGAGCTACATTCGTTTTTTTTCTTAGCTTTTTCATGTTTTTGCCTTTTAAAGAAAGAAACTAATTGATTCCACAACAAGAATATTAGGCAATTCACTTTTTATATTGAACTGCAGTTGTTTATTTCAACACATGATGTTTCAATCAGGAGAGAATTCATTTTGTTTGAACATTTATTGACACATGCCACACAGTATGATAAGGTGCATGAACACCTGAAATCACAGCTGACTGCAGGAGAGAGGAGAACCATTTTATAGTTTGGCTGCAGCACGGTGATTGGCTGCTGGAGAATGAGGTGAAATGTGATAGGTTAAAGAGAACGCCTGTGATGAGCTGATTATATGCAGCTGCGGAGTGAATGTATATACACCCAGTCTTCCTGAAAGAACTTGCGCTGAGCTTCATTTCAATCTTGAAAAAAAAGATAAATAATACAAATTTAAATTGCCCCACAAATAATAAATAAACACATTAGCCATATTACCATGGGACATGGGGACACAGCAAATACATGCTGCCATCACAACGAAGTTAGAGGCCTTTGCATATTTAAAAACAGTGCTAAATATGTAACATCTGTAAAGTTGTTGTAAAACTACAGAAACAAACTCTCAATGGCCTCCAGTCTGCAGATCACACACATCCATTTCACAAAAGATGTAACAAAGATGTTTACACTGCCGACAGTCATTATTTCAAACAGTGTGAACACATTTAACGCAGAATGCTCATTCATTTGTTTCCCTCCACCACGATGGTTGCCATCGTATGGTCAGATCCTGGGGTGGACCGGTCACTGATGAAGGCGATATTGATGTCCTTTTGAAGCACATTAAATAATAGCTTAGCGCATAAGAGATGAATTAGGTAATTGCATACTTTTTAAACTGTCAGTCTTAGCGAATTCAGAGCCATTATTACCAGCTGCTAAAGCAACGCTGGTATTGTTTTCACCTATTGAGTCTGCATGTGTGTGTCGTCATGGCAATGTGGTCCTGAAGACACACAGAGGTGCTTTTGAGTACTTTGCCTAGTGTTTGAATGCATGTGGACAGATTTTGTCAATCACAACCGTGCAAGTTTTAGTGTATCTTCTCATCTTTTTAGCAGGTTCCATACGATATGTGAACTGAAGTATTAAGTTAAGTGAAGAGCAGAAGCCACTTCTCAAATGTTACACAATCCTTTTCCCATGCCATTGCTGTCAACACCTATCCATGCTGAACGTTGCTAAGATATTATTGATTGGGGTGTGGCCAAAAGTGCAATATGCTTCAGAATGTAGCTGACAGAGAGCAGTGCTTTTGTCCTGTGACACTGTGCCTGTGGATTTTATTTTATTTCAAGATTTTTAATTACGTCGCTAAACTCCTTGAAAAGGTCCTCTTCCTTTTCTCCAAGGTACACGACATATAGTTCTCTGCGTACTTCAATTGTATTGTGCTATTTTTGAAAAAGGAAAACAAGAGAAATGACCTAAAGGAATATATTCTGAATGGGTGACTGCCAACAACTTGCATTTCAATGACAACTCTAAATAACGATCAAGAAGCATGTCCTTGATTTGCTTCACCGAGATTCATTTTGAATAAAAAGCGATATCACAATAGTAACCAAAGTATTTTTACTCTCACAGTAGCCTCTACTACTTTGTATCCTCTCACAGAACTATTCACAGTTCAAAGGCTGCTAGTTTTGGTCAAACAGCAATTTGCCATACACTGCAACTACAAGGCTATCTACTGTATTTGAATGACAACAGATGATACTCACCTTAAAATGTCCTTTGTATATTTCTATTTGTCTTAACTGTTGGAACTTGTCCCGGCATGTTAAGTGGGAGTGGACTTGAAATCCTTAACTCAAGGTGTAGAACAATGAAGTTATCAAGCCAATTGCATTACTTACTACAACTTGAATTTAGTTTGAAGTCAATTAACGCAGAAATCAGAGTTCAAATTAAACACAATATTAAGTTGATGTAATTTCCAACATTATTACATCAACACAACTTATAAATTAATGTTTGCAACTTAAAATGTTTATCTAAATCAATTAACTGACATGTTTATCTTGCAACCATGCATTTAATTAAGTGGAGGTGAAAGGTCGCCTGAATTCGTTTTTAGAGTATAGCCTACATAATGCATGTTGTTCTGCTATCTTTGATGAATGATAAAAATACAATTTTACCATTAGTTCTTAATTAAATTGATACTGTTTGACTTTCTATTAGTTATACTACTTATTACAATAAATTGAAGTACTTTTACTGTGTAAAGAAATGCTCTGTCAAAGTCCCCTGCTGAGAACAAAATCAAGCCACTTCTGCTAAGTTTGATGAGGGAATTATTTGTTGTTGCCATTAGTTCTTCGTGAGATTGATCCTGTTGCACTATACTGAAACTACCCCCACAAGTACTATGAAGTACTTACTGTGTACTTTTCCAGTACTCCTCTGTCAATGTTCCCTCCTGAGAACAAGAATGCATGTTTCTCTGCTATTTTGAATAAGCATTAAAAAACCTTTCTTCATGAGACTGATATTGTTGGACAGAGTATTTTAAGAGGCCCCGCCCCTCGCTCCAATGACCATTTGACCATTTAGTAAGGTAAAAAGCAAAAACGCCTCGCAGACGCTCTTCCGTTTACTTGTTTAATAAAGAAAAACAAATGGACTGTAGATCATTCACGGATTCTGACCGCATCTGCGCTCTTATTTTGTAAGGTAACTTCCGGTAGCAGAATATGAAACACCGGTATTTTTTTTGTTTCTGTTTTCTAGTGATTTTATTTTTTGTTTTGAGAAGTAGAAAATTAAAATCATCCCGTTTTTTTAGTTTAGTAAATCCCTTTTTGACCATGATAAAGAAAAACGCCTTGTATTTCAATTTTGGTTTTTCAATTTCAAAAAGAAAATTAAATATCTGCTCTTTTTTTGTTTTTGAATATCCTTTTGTGAAAAGAAAATCCAATGACCAAAACATATACTGACCCAAACCCAGTGGCGACCGTGACTTTTATACCTAGGCCCTCTGACCCCCCCTTCCCTCGAAAAAAAAGAAGAGTTATTACGTCACAGCGTATACTTCAGCGGAATATCAAAACAACGGCCCGGGGTGCAAAACGCATCAATGACAGCGACCCTCTACCACACAAAACAACACCATTTATATAAACACCTATCATGACAGGGCACCCACAGCCAAGTAACAATTACAAATGAATTAAGTCGGCACGGCGGCCCACATTGAAAATGACTTAGGCCTACCTTTGATGATCAAATCACTTCAGGGCTCAACAGTAACGGTTGCCAGGTTGCCATTGGCAACCATTCAGAAAAAATGTCAACCACTTCTTGGCCATTGGCTGCCATCAGTGGCAAACAGCAAAATGTGCACCCCAAAATAGATAAAGGGTTAATTATTTGTTGTATTACAGATGTAGCACCTAATTTCGGACAGTTTGAAACGCGAGGGCCGTGATTGGTACGTGATCTGCCCTCGCTCAAGGGAAAACCTCCAGCTTGACTTGAGACCGCCCCCATGATAAATAAATGTAATTATAATGAAGCCAGCTGCAATGGACCATTGATCCACCAGGGGGTGCAGTGGGGTTCCACACTGGAGCTCATGTGAAATAAAGTCAGATATAGTAAGTACGCTGGATGTACAGCGGAACTTTGTTAAGATCCATATGTCACGGATACAGCGACGTGCAGTCAGGGGAGGCAGAGCCTCACCTGTCATACTCCAATGTAACGGAAAAACAACTAAAGAAAAACTAAATAGTAATAATAATAAAATGTCTCCACTGATCTGTGTTGTAAGTGTGATTTATGTTTGATTCCAATCGCTTTTTATTGTCAAAATCAGCAAATTTGCCGAGCTCCGCTCCAACTACGGGTAGTGATGAGAAGTGATGCAGGGACGAGCTCTGCCTCTCGTAAGCCCACAGTAACTTGCTGGAGCGCGGGCACTAATTTAACGCGGGCACTTATTTTGTGAGCGCGCTCAAGCCAGTTACTGTGGGGTAAGGTGAGGCACAGATGAGCTCTGCCTCACCTCAGAATGCGTCACCCCACAGAAACTGGCTGGAAAGCGGGCCCTAAGCGCATGCCTGCACCATCTCACTGTATGTCCAACCCAGTCTCATGGCATTTCGTGTTCACCAACACGATTTTCCCCTTTTTTTCGTGTTGCACAGCACGATTTTAAAAGCAATGTATTTCTACTGGTAATGTGTTTCGTGCCTGCAGCACTTCTTTTTCTCCGGTCGGGTCGTGGGAGACCGGAAGCTGTGTGGTTCATAAAAACATGTTCTTACTCAATATCAAGCCACAGTTATTGCTTTTATTTTAAATCGTATAATTTCGGACTTTTGTTTCCGTCTGTGAGGAAAATAAATGGGGCTCAGAGCCTCAGAATACTGAAATCTGTATTTTTAAATCTTTTCCTTCTAATTTGTTATTCTTTTCAAAATAACACACTGTTATTTACTCACCAATAACACACAATTATCCTTGCTTTTATTTATTGGTTTAATTCCATAATCTCGGGCTTTTTTGGCGTCCGTCAGGAACTGAATTTCAAAATAAAAATAACCGGAAACAGATGTAGGCATTTCGAGCGATTACCCAAGATCCTCAGCTATGGTTTAAGCTCGCTTAATGCTCGGATGTTTTAGCCGCAATGCATGCTGGGATTTGGTGTTTATATGATATGAAATCCAGAATTTTTTAAAAAATAATACTCAATTCCGAATGTTCTTGCTTTTCTCTTTGAAAGTCATCACATAACGGCATTGTAATACACGGTTCGGCTGCATTACATATTACAGATCTGCCGTAGTTCTTTATTTATAGAGCCCTGATTAGAAGACCTTTGGAAAAACTGAATAAAAGCCGCCGAAACTGAATACTTGACGTGGATCATAAATATATCAACAATTAAACAACATCTTCAATTTCTCTTCACACAATACGTCTCCTTGCAGTATCAACACTAATTCGGCTGACTTTTACATTTGATCTAATTCACAGATAGGTTATATTTACACCATAACGGTGCACAGCTGATATAAAATGACTTGTAGTTTTTAAAGATATTACTGATTTTCTTTGAATATCAGAATGTAAATACTGAGTCTGAAATAGTATATTAATATGCTGTAAAATGATGTGAAAGCATGAATAAAACTACACATCTTCAGATGTTGTACATACATAAGTGTGTGTCCTACACTAATAATACAAAGTTATTATGGTTGTGTGTACCTTGTGTGCACCGCCTAGTGGTTAAAGCAGGTTATTGAATTATTGTTTTTATGTGTTATATTTGATTAAAAACAAATTAAGAGTACATACTTTCATAGGGGGAAAGTAGAAGGTCTGTGATAGAAATATAGAATATAAAAAATCAAGAAGATACTATAAGTGATCTCTACAATAAAACAGTTTAGTGGAGGAGGTGCAAAAGAGAAAAACGAATTAACCTTTATTTAAACATTAAATAATACTTTAGATTAAGGTCTTCTTTTAAATAAGAAAAACACTTTGGGGGTATCAAAAGATAAATATTAAGCCGGACAAAGTACTTAACATAATTGCTTTCCTGCAATGTTAACTATGTTGAAGCACTTATTTTAACTGATATTATACATATTAATTATACTCTTATGTATGTAGATAGAATACGAAATGTGCAGAATATGACAGTTTAATGGTGGAGGTACACACATATTGATAGATGTCTTGTAATGTTGAGGAACCTGTGACCTAAGATTTTCATTCATTGCATACATCATTGCAGTTGTGTATATGATTATGTCAATACACCTTTGAAAATCTTGAAATCTTGAAAGGGATGTGCAAAATAGCCATACAGTCTTTAATTAACTCTTAGTAGAGAATAACGAGTAATGAATATACTTTATTACTCGTTTCCATTCATGTCAATTAAAGATAAATGTTTAGTCTTCTCAAGCACCAACTATCAAATATCTCTCCTGATTGTTGGCACTTGACAATCACCTTACCTGAATTTTACTGTAACTAAAGTCTGATTTAAGGGTTGTTTATATTTCACATCATTAATCAGAATCTGCAAAGTAACTCAAATAAGTGTAGTGGAGTAAAAATACCAGTTTAACCTCTGAATTGTAGTGGAGTAGAATTACAAAGTAACAATGAGCTGCGTGATATATTAATGCTGCGCATTATGGACACAAGTGATTTTCACCCATTTATTAATTATATGTATTACATTTGATAACACCAATGTGTTTAATACTGGCAACTTCTAATTGTGGGGAAAACGAAAACGTTCAGTAGAGATGTCCCATAGAACATTTTGCGAAGGGTGTAGTTCTGAGGGGGCGTTCGATTCCAGTTTTGGATAGTCTGGCGTGGTTTCGTTCCATTTCAAACAGCTGTTTGACGCTCGTTGTAACCTTGGCGCACTGCCACTCCAACATCCAATCCCAGAGTTTGAAGATTAATCACGGGGACTGTAGTCCTAAACGATAGCTGGGGATTATGGGTAGTGTAGTGTCTTCGGCCATCCTAAACTCAGAAATGTTGACAATCGCAATGATGCTCGAAATGTCCCTTACAGGCCTACGTCTGTTTCCGGTTATTTTTATTTTGAAATTCAGTTCCTGACGGACGCCAAAAAAGCCAGAGATTATGGAATTAAACCAATAAATAAAAGCAAGGATAATTGTGTGTTATTGGTGAGTAAATAACTGTGTGTTATTTTTGAAGAGAATAACAAATTAGAAGTAAAAAAAGATTTAAAAAATACAGATTTCAGTATCCTGAGGCTCTGAGCCTCATTTATTTTCCTCACAGACGGCAACAAAAGTCCGAAATTATACGATTTAAAATAAAAGCAATAACTGTGGCTTGATATTGAGTAAGAACATGTTTTTATGAACCACACAGCTTCCGGTCTTCCACGACCCGACCGGAGAAAAATAAGTGCTGCAGGCACGAAACACATTACCAGTAGAAATACATTGCTTTTAAAATCGTGCTGTGCAACACGAAAAAAAGGGGAAAATCGTGTTGGTGAACACGAATCAATAGATTAAAAATCGTGTTGGTGAACACGAAATGCCATGAGACTGGGTTGGTATGTCACCAATGTAATGTTTGTAGATCCCTTTATTACATTTATCCTCGCCATCCATAGTCTCTAAATAATTTATTTCACGTATATATGATATTTAGGCTCGCTGGTCTCATCATACAATGGCAATGAAAAAAGCACCAGGGGAGGCAGCCATAACCTCTGCCGCACTGAGGGCGCAAGTGAGCCCACAGGTTCTTGTTGCTACTGTTATTCTACGCAGAGACGGTAGACCATGGATGTATAATAAGAACTGGGTTGCGTTCCGATAATCCAAAAATCAGCTCCTAAATTCTAACTCTATCTCCTATTCCTTGACCTCTGAGTGAAACGTCACGGGGTTAAGGGATAGTACATAGGAGAATTCAAAAGGAGAAGAGACCGCGGTACTTTAGAGAATCCGAATGCACTTTCACTATCCGACGTGTTTATGATGCGCCAGCGGACGTCATGAATGTGCGTCTGCTGCTGTGGGGAAACTATGGAAACTACAGTTTTCTATACAGCGGACTACAACATGGATGTTTAATAAGAACGAGGGACTACTGTAAACTCATCTAGAGACTCTGCACCGTGCTCTGATACTGTTGTTTTATGCTTTATGAACGTGGACAACAGAGAAACATATTCTTCATGACCAAAGTTGGAATTGAAATAAAAAAGGAAAGTGAAACTTATGCTCGTCACCCTCTCCCTCCGGTCCACATTTATACAAATGATCCCAATACGTATGATTTTATGAACTATGAAAAGATCTTAAAATCAATACAAATGTATTTATTATAAATGTTAGTCCTTAACACCTATCACTGTGTATATCACCATTCAAACATCTTTTAAAAGTTTAACAAACCCCACACAGTTCAGTAAAGACTGTGAAATGTTGACTTTATTTGATCATTTCAGTAAAAACTAACGTTCATATTTCTCTTTTTGATTATAATACTGATGAACAGTCAAAACAAAGCACTTTGGCAACTTACCACATTCGTTTAAAATGCGTAATAAGCACCGTAACTTTCATGATATAATTTCTCCCATAATCATTTGTGTCCGTGAACGGCCGACTGTTGAGTGACGGCAAATGCTGCGGCTGCAATGCATTGTGGGGCAGAATTTTCTCCTCTCCTTCCGGTTAGGGAGGTCCAGTGGTTCCTAAGCTAAAGGAGGTTATAAAGGAAGTTTGATACCTCCTTTCCTTTCATTTGGAGAATTGGAACGGCACTTATCATGGCTGCCAGTGACGTACTTCCGGGTCATTTCACTCCGTTAGGAAGGTTCCTAAGCTAAATGGACTATTGGAATGCAACCCTGGATACAGCGTGGGAGGCGGGTCCTCATTCATTCCTATGAGAGTTGCTCATTGGCGCATGATGATAAAATGGCCCAACTTTTGAGAGAGTGAAACGTCACAGATTACCCGGCATGCCTGAGAAGTACCCGTATGTGCGCTCATAGCGCATGAGCAACTTTAACCAAAATGCTCGTTCACATCAAGCACGTCAATTTGCGTACACGTAACAGCACCGCACGTTGATGACAGCATGGTAATGATTTGTTATTATGATGGATTTGATATTAACGAGGCGGCAGTTAGCAGCTAGCGGCTAGCTAGTAATTATGCTAATGTAAACATCAATCGTTATGTACTTATATTACGCTGTAACAGGATCTAGTGACAGAGCTTCATTTAGCATGAAATAATTATTGCACTATATATATATATATATACCGTGCAATAAGCTTCTTAGTGCAATAAGAAGCTACAGGGACGTTAATCTAACGTCGGTAATATTAACTTTATTTAATACAACATTTACAGTACAATATTCAATCATAGCCTATGTAGTATAATAATGAATTACACCAAACATGTGCAATATATCCATTATTATAGCTCCGTGGGATGGCAGTAAGACGATATGGGTCCGTTCTTATTGTGCATCCATGGGTAAAGATAAACGCAACTCACATTGGTTTCTCATACAGCATCTCTGTAAACTACGTGTATTGTATTCACTGAATTTCACTCTCTGCCTTTAAAGGCTCGTTGTAGCTCCAGCCCCCACCCTCCCTGTGAGCACAGTGTGCTCTGATTGGTCGGGACCATGCTGAACACGTAACATGAACGTGCCGGGCGGCGCGGTCCCGTAGGTTAGATGCACGTTCATAATGCCGAGGGAAATAACTCTCAGAATAACGTTATTAGCACATTTTTACAACTTGAGGAACGAATGTTTTTAATAAGGGTGTTACAGCCGCTACTTTCATTATGCCATTAACTCTGTTTGTGTGTGCATATGTAAATGAGCTGTGCAGTTCCTCTGCTGTCATTGGCCGTCCCGACCTCGCAACATCCGCGGTGATTGGACGGACGTCATCCAATCCCCGCCCGCTTCTGCCACGTCAACCGGGGGAGGAGTACAAAGGCCGGGCACGAACATCCTTCAGGAGGCTCTGTATTGTGGGACAGACGCCTCAAGCCTCTCGTTGTGTTGCCGCCATATTCTGTGATTCGTTAGACTGCCTAGCAGTGTGTTAAGTAGGGTTCCTGTGTTAGTTACACTGATTAGCAGTGTGTTGTAGTGTTCTGTGTTTAGCATTTGTGTGTGTATTGCTTAGACCCAGGTGATTAGCGCCTGTAGATCAGCATTGGTGTGTATTGCTTAGACCCAGGTGATTAGCGCCTGTAGATCAGCATTGGTGTGTATATTGCTTAGACCCAGGTGATTAGCACCTGTTGATCAGCAACAGCTGCGTTCTCACACAGCCTCGTTTTGTTTATTGTTTTGTTCCACTTTAGAAGTGAGGTACTTTCTTTCCTTTTGTATAATACTGGGCAACTCTCTTTTGGAGACCCCTTTTGTTAAATAGTAACAGTTTGACCCGTTGTTGGGCCAGGCTGTTTGTATATATCATTTTGCTCATTTACAGTTACAAATAAACCACTTGTAACATATACCAATTCCACTCTGGTCGTGTCGTTTCTCTTTGGTTCCCCTAGCCCAATAGGGAACGTAACAAAGGGCTATACAAACGTTCATACTGGGTAGTTTATTTAGTTTAAAAAAAATGATCCAACGATTTAAAGACCACTCTTTCCCCATGTAAGTCGATGGGAAAAAGTGTTTCCGGGCCTGGCAACCAAACGGAAGTGTAGTACCGCCATTTGGCCACCCCGAATATTTTCATCTGAGTCCGACGCACTTCCTGGGGGCTTGCGGTAGACGCAAACAACAAACTAGAGGAAGATAAGGAGGAGATAGAGATTGTTGTCCAGAAGGAGAGCATGGACTTCATCTTCAAGTCAAGGTAAGACCCCAATTGTAATGAAAATGGGATCTTACTAAGAAAGAACAATCCAATATTTAGATTGTGGGTATCCTTTTGTTGAACAGTCTGTTTAAAATGAATCGAAGCATCAGACTAAAAAAGCTTTTGAAAATAACCGAATATTTCGATTAAGGTCAAAATATAATATTTGTAAATCTGACTCTGAAAGAGTCAGTGCCTCACCAGCCACGAACCTCACCGCACGAACCTCACCGCACGTCACTGCACGGATATCATACTCTGTGCTAAATAAGAGACATGTAATAATTTACAAAACATCACCATGTTGTTATTTAACAAAATAATGTTGCTTAGTCGAAAAAAACTAACGGGAGGAAATGCAGCCCAGCTCTCGATTTTTAATCCTAATTTAATCATCATCTTCACCACGATCATTTATGATTATGTTCGCCAAATTGACATGAAATCACTGACACATACTGTATGAATATACTGTATTCAACTTCATTAAAACGTTATTAACGTGCCTAAACTCAGTAATTCACTAAAAATATTTATATTTTAATGGAGCCTCGTCGGCAGATCATGATCCCGACGCGTAGCGGAGGGATCTTGATCAGCATGAATGGTGTTATTTTCCCCATAAGGATCAAGTCGCTGCAAATTATCCTGCTTATTACATGGCCACATTCTCAACAAAGTAACGACATGACTCCCAATATTAATTGAAATGCTTTTATGGATTTAGAAAATGTTTTTATTGATTTAAAAAATAGTTGTATGTATTGATTTAAATTGACATGTGTTTTAAACAGTCTGAATGAAACGGCAGGTCTCAGTTGTGTATTTACACAACTAATGGCCCATCAACCACAGCTCTCTCCCCCCTGATCTTTCTTCTCCAGCAGCTAAATTAACTGTAGGTTTAAACCAAGCGGCAAACTCTGGGGAACAGCCGGGACGCCAATACGGAAGTGCCACACACTGCAGTTCATACATGGGCCGCTAGGGACTGGCTGCAGAAAGGAGCAATTTCCATAGACCCCCATGTTAAAATGCCCAACTTTACAGCAGAAAAAAACATGTTTCTACCCATGGATGCAATAAATATTATTATCGATATAGTTAGATTCCACCTTCATGATTATTAATCTGTGAGTGAATTGTTTTCTAACATGACCCTTTTATTTATATTAGGTCTTAAAGTGTTTGCATAAATTAGGGCGTGGTCACTTTGATGGACACGTACATGCCTCACTGTCAGCTAACAGCAACTTGTCCACTCTCTGCTAGGCTACAACCATAGAGGCTACAACGTTAGTTAGTCATAGTACTGTACTTGATCCTTTAGCTTTAGCCGTGTTCGTGGTGATTGTGCCTTTCAGGGAATATTGTTACAAATACCAGACAATTAAAATGTCGTGCTGTGCACTTGAATTTACTAACAGAACTTCCAAGAAGTCTAAAATGATAATATTATACATGTTTACCCCGTTCACAGGTGTTTGTGTGCTTGGTAGCTTAGCTTGTTACTTATTAGCCAGCTAAGGACGTAACCCTTTATGCATACATATACATTTTAGTTTATGATTCAGCCTTGGGTAAGACTTTTATAGTCTATGGCTATGACGCCCATAATGCTAAACGGGAGCAAATGTTAATAGGGGACCCAATTATCCCAGTGGTGGCCACCGGAGCTAACGGAGCCGCAGGGGGCTAGCTCCAGCCGGTGTTCCGGAGCTAGCCCACTGCGGCTCCGTTAGGTCCGGGCGGTGCAGTCCGTCTTTTCTCAACGTGTGAATGACAAGCATAATAAAGAATAAAATAAATAATAACAAAAGATAGCTAATTCTCTTGCAGATTGTCTCATTTGATTATGAATGTAACGTTTATATAGGGGAACTACACTGTTAGCAGTAACTTGGTATGCATGTATTTCATGTTAGCTTAGCTTCTTAGCCTGAGCTAGCTCTGTTTACTTCCAGTTCGGAGGCAGGAGGTCCCGCCTCGGCTCCGCCTCTTTGCCCTTATTTGGAGCAGGCGGGAGTTAGACTCTGACGACACCGTCGAGCCGTTAGTGGCCGACTCCGCCTACTAAGGGCTTCACGGCAACTCTGCAGAATCCTATGGGTGACGTCACGGACACTACGTCCATTTCTATATACAGTCTATGGTTTAAACGCAGACTTTTGTTCCTCCATGTTTCGTTGTTATTGTTTCACTGAGCGGACCCGCACTTTTTTTTCAAACGCTCCCTTTTTTGGTCCATCTGCGGCGGTAATAGGTTTTGTGCGCTGTGATGATTCGGCTGTTCCTTTAGTAATGAATATTAAATGTTGTGCGGAAATCTTTCCACCAATAATTCCAATAAGTAATCCAAAATATATTCACTTCAGGTTTACGAAAGTAACTGTAAGAGACTTTCATATTTTATTGAAAAAAAGTTACATTGCACACACACAACACACATCACACAAATTGACCCGATTGGCGGTTCTAGTGTTAAATAAACTCACTAATTAATTAAACCAGTTCAATAGGCATTATTCTTATTCTTATCATTCTTTATGAGCGCAGAAATAGTCTTAAAATCAGACCTGTTTTTTAAATGAAATCTACTGTTAGCTCTGATCACCTATGATAAATGCGCCACACCTAATCGCTGGCCATTCAGCCACAGAGCTCCCTCTATACAAATCAAACTGTAGACGGTGGGAAAGCACCTATTATTTTAAATAATGGTCGGAATGTGACCTGTGAGCATTCTGAATTACCGTGGGACAGCACATTCTAAACTAAAATGTTCAATCAATAAAGTAACACCTTATCTTAATAATATCTTCATATTAATAATAATAATAAAGACAAAATCAACACACGGCAATTCAAAGTGCTTTACAAAAAATGAAAGACATTAATAAAATGGCATTTAAAATCAGTCATTAAAAAGAAAAGCTAATAAAATAAACATTAAAAGAAAAAATACATGGATAAAAGTTACAGTGCAGTCTAAGATATGAATAGTTCAATTAAAAGCCGCGACAAAAAGAAAAGTCTTCAGCCTGGATTTAAAAGTAGTCAGAGTTGCAGCGGACCTGCAGGTTTCTGGGAGTTTGTTCCAGATATTTGGAGCATAATAGCTGAACGCTGCTTTACCATGTTTAGTTCTGACTCTGGGGACAGAAAGCTGACCAGTCCCTGAAGACCTGAGAGTTCTGGATGGTTCATAATTTAGCAGGAGGTCAGAAATGTATTTTGGGCCTAAACCATTCAGTGCTTTATAAACCAGTAGCAATATTTTGAAATCTATTCTTTGACAGTGTAAAGACTTCAGAACAGGAGTGATGTGATCCACTTTCTTAGTGTTAGTGAGGACTCGAGCAGCAGCGTTCTGAATCAGCTGCAGCTTTCTAATAGATGTTTTAGTGAGACACCATTACAGTAGTCCAGTCTACTGAAGATAAAAGCTTAAAATCAGACCTGTTTTTTAAATGAAATCTGACGGCAGCTCTGATCACCTAATGGTAAATGCGCCACACCTAATCGCCGGCCAATCAGCCACAGAGCTCCCTCTATACAAATCAAACTGTAGACGGTGGGAAAGCACCTACAGTATTGTTTTAAATAATGGTCGGAATGTGACCTGTGAGCCTTCTGAATTACCGTGGGACAGCACATTCTAAACTAAAATGTTCAATCAATAAAGTAACATCTTATCTTATCTTATCTTAATAATATTTTCATATTAATAATAATAATAAATCATACAGTATGTGTCCGAAAGGGAGCAGGAGGAAGCAAACACAAAAATATACAACAAATATACTGCATATTAAAGCAAACGATTGTAAAGGTAAAAGTATGAACATAACACATAAAGAAGTGTAATGTAAACATTTACATTATTATGATTATTTAATATATAAAGACTATATATTATTGAATTACAAGATTAGATATACTTTATTTGATCTAAAATATGTGTTCAAATGCTCTTCAAAACACAACTGAAAGTGCTGAAAGTTGTCTTTCTGTATTTGTGAATGAAGCGCCATCTCCTGGTTAAAACCTGAAATTGAAAATCTGGCAACGCCCTCTTGGAAAATAGTGGGAGGGTATTCCTCGATACTGGTCTTAGGCAGGTCGTAGGCAGGAAGCTGTAAGCTGGAGTCTGAAATGAGGTGCTACATCTGTAAGAGTGATATTTAATTATTGTTGTGACCAGTCGGAACCTGATACTTAAGTTGCACATGCATTTGTGTGATTACGGAGCCAGAAAGCGATGCACGTGTACTCGCGTGCGCGGTGCGCCGTATGTTTGTTTTACAAAAAATGGCGAAGCAAATTAAGTTGTTTTGACTGTGGGGTAAAAAGTTCGGCCATCCCATCAACATCTCAAACGAATGTTCAAAGTGGTTCAACTCATAAAGCGCAAGGTGAACCCGAACGAAAAGCAAAGAGGACATGTGTAAAGTCTTGGGAAGCTAAATATATATGTACATTCTGCTCCGTTGTGCATTCACTTCCGGTAAAGGTTCCTCAAAATAAGAGTTCCAATCTTATTACTACCAAAATAAAAGTGCTAAACGAAACTTTACCATAGAAAAATATTGGCATACAAATATAATCACTTCTATAAAAAGGTAACACATTTTAAATATAGTTAGACATATTAAAGGTAATTTACAGCATTACTAATTAATAACTAATTCTTAACTGTGAATGGTTTTTATTTATTTAACATTAGAAATGTATTAGTCTGGTCAATGACAGAACCACAATCAATGCTGAAGGGCCAGTGGATCTATGGTGGGGGTCAGCACAAAGGTCAAGAAAACCCACATTTGAAAGGGAGACAACGCATGACGAAGAAACTAGTGACTTGCTCAATTCATTTGTGAGGAATCTTTGAAGAACATGACAACAGCTGCACTACTGGTGATTTGTATACCAGCAATTGAGGGTGGACAAGTTTACTACCACTTCAGTTTCAAATAATTGTATTAATTACTTATTGTAAAGCATTTGAACATTATTTTGTGTCACATGTTCATTATTAGGTTGATGTATAACTGTATAGTATCTTAATTATTTAAAATATAAGGTGACTAAAAATGCCAACCGTATTTTCAGTTTTGGCAACCAAAAGCTGATGCCTGGTTGCCAGCCTGGCAACCACTTTTAAAAGTTAGCGTTGAGCCCTGCACTTAAACACAAAGTCCATCCTCCTGTCTTTTTAGATGAAGCACTTAGTGGCGGGTCATTCAGCTGATCAGCTGAGCCTTCTATTCCCATAGCACTCAGTAGTAATGATTTGATGTGCTTTTTTAACGATAAAATTGTTACTCTTAGAAACAAAATTAATGACCTCTTGCCTTTGACCAGTAGGCTATAGTGTTATCAACAGCTCCCGGAAACGTAAGTTCTAATATTACACTAGATACTAAACTAGAATGCCTTTCAGCCATAAACCTTGAACAATTAAATTCAATGATTCTCTCTTCTAAACCATCAACGTGTATGTTAGACCCAATTCCAACTAAGCTGTTGAAGGAAGTTTTTCCATTAATTAGCACTTCTTTATTAAATATTATGAATATGTCTTTATTATCAGGCTATGTTCCACAATCATTCAAAGTAGCAGTGATAAAACCGCTTCTTAAAAAGCACAACCTCGATCCAGAGGTTTTAGCCAACTATAGACCTATTTCTAATCTTCCGTTCCTCTCAAAAATTCTTGAAAAAGTGGTCGCAAAACAGTTGTGTGATTACTTAAAAAACAATGATTTATTTGAAGATTTTCAGTCTGGCTTTAGAACACATCATAGCACAGAGACAGCTCTGGTTAAAGTCACAAATGACATTCTAATAGCCTCTGACAAGGGACTTGTCTCTATTCTTGTTTTGCTCGATCTCAGTGCTGCATTTGATACTATCAACCATGATATCCTATTGCAAAGACTAGAGCACTTAGTTGGCATACAGGGAACTGCTTTAGGCTGGTTTAGGTCCTATCTATCTGAACGCTCTCAGTTTGTACGTGTCAATGATGAATCTTCCACGCAAACCAAAGTTAGCCATGGAGTGCCACAGGGCTCAGTACTCGGACCTATTTTGTTCACATTATGTATGCTTCCGTTAGGCAATATTATAAGGAATCATTCTGTAAATGTTCATTGTTATGCGGATGATACTCAACTATATTTATCAATCAAGCCTGATGAAATTAATCATCTAAATAAAATTCAAGACTGCCTCAAGGACTTAAAAACGTGGATGAGCTTAAACTTTTTGATGTTAAACACGACCAAAACTGAAGTTATTGTACTTGGCCCGAATAATCTACAAACACAAATTATCTAAAGATATACTAACTATGGACGGCATTAATTTGGCCTCCAGTGCAGGCTTGGAATTTCGTCATTTTAGGGGCAAGGCCATTTGGCCTTCCCGTTCACATTTTTTTCAAGGGCACAAAGGCCACATGACAGGGCACAAAGGCCGTTTGGTTAAATTACGCTGGTCAATCAACATGACTGAAAGTGTAGCACTAACGTCAACACCAGTCATTTTACAAATGGCTGAATAGCAATAGTGTTTCTTTAACGTATACGTTAAGTTCAGCCATAAACCACATAAGTCAGTCATGTATTATATCAAAACCGCTTAGCAAGAAAAATACTAGATTCAAAGGTGACAGCTATCTGCTAGCTTGTAGAAGCAACACTAGATGTAGACCCCTTGAAGGGAAGACGTTAGCGCTATCCAAACTAGCTAGCTAACGCTAGTTTTCATGACAAAATGTAACGAGTCGACTTTAAATAGGCTAATACAATGGTAATTACCTATCAATAGTACTTTCTATAAACACGTAAATGTTAAGTCCTTTCAAATACTACCACATACTTCAGTTAAATCATATCAAAACAGCTTGGTCCGCTTGCTTACCTGTGCTTGTCTTGCTCCCGCGGCTGAGGAGGAGGCTGTCGGGCCCCTTCAGGCATTTCTGACGGAACAATCACAGCAGAGCAATCGCTCTGATCCACAGGGCACAGGCATCGCCCGGGACTATCCTACTGCGCGCACTAATATGACTTTACTAGCGTTGTTTACACTGGAACTTTTGACAGGGGCACCAAGGCCACTTTGGCCGTGAATTGCATTTTTTTTCACAGGGCATCACGGCCAAAGTGCGAGGCAACGACGGCCATGGCCGTCGTGGCCGTCGTGAAATTCCCACCCTGCTCTAGTGAGACTGTAAGGAATATTGGTGTTATATTTGATCAGGATTTATCTTTTAACGCCCACATAAAATCAATTTCAAGGACCGCCTACTTCCATCTACGTAACATTGCAAAAATCAGGCATATCTTGCCTCAAAACGATGCAGAGAAACTAGTCCATGCATTTGTTACTTCAAGGCTGGATTATTGTAACTTCTTATTGTTATGGAAATAATTGTCATAGACGCCAAGATGTGACATACAGGACCAACCCTTGATGTCTGTTTCCCTCCTTTAAGGATACAGGCTGCTTAGCCAATAATGTTATTGTTCCCATTCTGTGACCGGTCAATACTGGGTCACAGATGGTCTGTGTTGTGGGTACACTGGGACACTTCCTTCTCTGTATTTGTGGACTCCAAGGTGAAATCTTCGAGGTCATAAGTGTCCGACGCAAGTAACTCAGTGTTCCCACACTGTTTAGGCTATCTTCTCAAATATGTTGTTTACTCTCTGCGAAACCAGTTAGATGGGCTGGCAAGAGAGAGGCTCTCCAGAATTGACGTGGCAACTCTACCGTGAAGTCAGAACCTCTGACTCTTGGACTTGTGATGTGAATCCTCCGGCCGTAACTCGTAATAAACCATCAGTGTTTGACATCAAAGCTACTGCTCCTACCGTGTCTCCTTCCTGAGTCGGTGACTCCCACTGCATAGCTACACAGAAGTTTCCTCTACACTTATTATCAGGGTGTACCAAGAAGTCAGTCAAGTCGCTTCAGCTGATTCAAAATGCTGCAGCTCGTGTACTAACCAGAGTTAGGAAAAGGGACCACATTACTCCTGTTCTGGCTGCCTTACACTGACTCCCTATAGAACACAGGATAGACTTTACAATTCTTCTTCTCGCCTACAAAGCCCTTAATGGGCAGGCGCCATCTTACCTTAAATAACTCATTATACCCTACTGTCCTACTAGGGCATTGCGTTCCAATAATGCAGAGTTGTTGGTTGTTCCTAGAGTCTCTAATGGCGCGTTTCCACTGCAGCGGGTAGCTCGCTTTAAGCGTGCCGAGCCGTGCGGGGCCCGTTTTTGGTTGCGTTTCCACTTGGCCTAGTTTTGGCCCGGGGCTACTTTTTCACCTTTTTTCTGGCCCAACTAAATCGTGGTTCTAGGGCCAGGAACAACCAGGCTGAGTCGGGCTGAGTATGCTAAACTAGAGAGAGAATCGCTGGCAAGGGGGCTACAACTACAACAAGATGAACATATTTGACCGTGAATTAATTGTAATACACGTTTCAAAATGATGCTGAAGTAACAACATACTGATACCGGTTAGTAAAAACCATGAATTAATGCTTTGACAAGTCTGCAGACAGACGGCAAGTGAAAAACCCTTTTAAAATGCGTGTTTTCTAAATGTAGCTTGGCTAAGCTAACGTTATATATGCTCCGACGGTCCACACTCACAACAACGGCCTATACAGACATAAATAAACCAGCGACTGTATTCGCCATGACACAGGAAGTCTGTGGTTTGTACTTGTTTAACTTTTGTCAAGTTTCTGAACAGATATGAAGAGCTGTGAGCTCTGAGTGCTAAGAGCTAACGGCTGTGTTGTTTTTCTGGGGCTCTCATTGAAGATGACGTCACGGCTCCGCCTACACTGCGTTACTATAGTAACTGCCCCAGTTCCTAAACTGTAATGGAAACGCAGCATTAAAGTGAGCCGGGCCTAATAAGGCCTAACCAAACCGAGCGAGGCCGATCGAGGCCTGCAGTGGAAACGCGCCATAAAAGTACAATGGGAGCCAGAGCCTTTTCTTATCAAGCTCCACATTTGTGGAATCAGCTTCCAGTTTGTGTTCGGGCGGCAGACACCCTATCCGTTTTTAAGAGTTCGCTTAAGACCTTCCTTTTTGATAAAGCTTATAGTTAGGGCCAGGGGCGTCGCCTGGACCTGGAAACATTCGGGGCTTAGCCCACAGTGGCGGCGCTACAGTCACATTTTCTACTGCAAGACTCCCCACACGCACATACACAATTGCGCCATCTGGTGTCACAATCAAAAAGCTTTGTTACGGCAATGGATTGTGGGAGATTCTCATAGCACGTGAGGATCTCTTGAGGGTAAGGTGCCTGTATTATCTCGGTGGACAAAATGTATGTTTTTATTTTATAAGGACAATAACGTACTGTTGTGTTTGTTTAGTTTAATGTTAATTGTTTAATGCTCACAGTCACAGCAACATGATTTTAGTGTGATTGGCTATTTGTTTTATATGATTTATCAACGTGATCATCAATAGCTAATGCTGACCATTGAAATGCAGGTATGCAAGTTTTGTACACCAGTTTATTTATGTTTAATGTTTCACATTGCTCCACATGATGCCTTGACTACAAAGTATTCCATGTTTCTACGCTTCTTCCTCTGTGTCACATCAAGATCATTGAGGGCCTTGGTCTTGTCATAGACCGCATGTGCTTTCTCGTTACTTCGGTAACTTTTCAGTGTGTTCTCAACTGCTGTTTTTTAATCCACTGTCTGCACCAAGTCAAGTGTTTCTTTCTGCAGGTATTTGTGCAGGCCCCGAGTGGTTGAGAGCAGTGTCTGGAACATGACAGCATGTAGATGGTACTGAATTTTCAAAGCTTGCTTTCCAGTCCCTTTGCTAGAGGGGCTGAAAGGCTCCCTAAAGTCTTGATCAAAGCAGGGAGGTTTTTGACATGCCCAGCGAACAAGTTGTTTGTCCCCTACCTCTAGCTGTTTCTGAAATGTTTGCAATCTCTGATGATGGACAAGAGATGTGGAGAAGAAAGAGTAGAGACACTCCAGGAGACCAACGCAGGTATGTGAGTTTTCTACACCAGTTTGTATAAGTTTAATGTTTCACATTGCTTGTGAAAAATATACTATAGCTATACGATCACTGATGTTTTGTTGTTGACTGGACACTTATTTTGTAAAAGAGATAGCATGAGAGGATCTCTTAAGCAATGCAGCTCACGTGTCCTTTTTATATGCTGTCCATTGAAATGCAGGAAAGTAATCACCAGCTCTGAGTGATCTGTTGACGAGGGGACACTACACCGGAGTTACATAGGCACAGACAAAGTGCTATTTTGGGGGGAACTCACCTCCTCTGGGGTCCCCCAGGAAGACTTTTTTAAATACTGAAGTTAAAAGCATCAATCTTGTGCACTTTGAGAGCAACATTAAGAGATATGGATACATCTCTCAACACCCATATGTCAAAAAGAAATCAAAGAATCAGAAACGGGTTTATTATTTAAAAACACTTCATTTTCCAATTAAATCAGAAACTATGTCAAATTATTAGAAGTTGTTAGTAATCAGATTAAACAGAAAAAAGGGATGGAAGGAGGAAATAATAATCCCTCATCTCTTGCTGTTTGCGGTTGAAATGATCTCTTTTGCTGGCCAAACATGCCGGATGGAAAGCAGTGATGTCTCACTTGCCTTGGCCCTGTATCTGCAGTCCCTAAATCAGTCATGTTACCCATTGACTCTTGTCTGTTCTGGTGTTCCTGTTCATTGTTGTCTCCATTGTCTTTCTTGTCTGTTGTATCTCCTTCTTGTGTGTCCCTTTCTCCTGTTCTCCTTTCTTCATCCTCTACTCTGTTTGGCTCATCTGTGATGACTGTGTAGGTAAACACAAACAAGTATGTAAGTCAATCCGTTTCCAGCTCTGTCAAATAAATGAATTTCAAGATACACACATTTGTCTTCATTAAAATGAGTGTCACCACACTGTTAACAAAATGTAATACTAACCAATTGAAAATAGTTAAATGTACATCTCTTGTAGATATCACTGTTAAGAGTAGTTATCTGCCAATAGGACAGAATCATTCCTATACAAATGCAGTTTGAGTAATTCACTTAATATATTTACTTAAAACTTTAATATAGTCATTTTCACTTAATACTCTAATATAGTCATCTTTCTGCTTTCAACACTAAGGAAAGCTGTACAATTTGACATGATAATGAGGAAAAAAGGCCTCCGACAATGCAGATCATTTTTTGATCATATCAATTTTAAGATGGGGGTCAAGGCTTAATATTTGGGAGCATAGTGTCCCTTGCTCCCTTTCAGGAGCCCCACTGGATTGGCTTTGATCTGAAATATTTGTATAAAAAGCTTATTAGCTGGCTGTCCATCTCATAATGTTCACATAGAAACTAGCTGTCAATAGGAAATATAAATCAGAAGAATTATATTTTCATGCAAAATCTGTCACAAAAAGAGGTTGCACATTTAAATGCAGGCAGGGGCGGATCTAGACAAATATTCATGGGGTGGCAAGAGGGTGGCAGGAGATTTTGAGGGGTAGCATCCCCTGACAGAAGTATATGCTGATTTGAATCGCAATCATATCAATCAATTAGGGGTGTAACGGTACACGTACCCGTACTGAAATTATTCGGTACGGGCCCTTCGGTTCGGTACACGTGTGTACCGAACGAATATAGCGTTAAACAATTTAGAACATGAACAACTTTCTGGAAGTAATCTCAGGTATATATCATAGAGCGACCAAGTAATTTCATTGGATGAGAGGCATACTATGAGAGCTGGTCACAGGGATGCATTCAAATGTAGTCAGTAATTTGAGGAACTGTCGAAATGGCGAACGCAGATAAAGTTGAGCTGAAAATCCTACAGCATCATTGAAGTCTCCGGTTTGGGAACATTTTGGTTTCGCAGTTACGTACAAGGATGACGGACAAAGACAGGTGGACCGAACCAAAGCTGTTTGTCGGTATTGTTCAACTAACATTGGTTACGCGGCTGGCAATACATCACACTCATTTGAAAAGGCATCACCCGAATGTGAATATCACCGGTACCAAAATAAAAAAGACTGAAGTGCAAACCCAACTCCCACTAGCATTTAAGCCTCCACCACTCGCAGAAAGTTCAGACCGAGCCAAAGCTATTACAAACGCCAAATATCCTTATGTTGCCATGTTAGCAAAGCGCTACCTGGCTGTGCTACCTCTGTCCCTAGAGAGGGTGTTCTCCACAGCAGGAGACATTGTTAGTGCCAGCAGATCTGCCATTTCAGCAAGCAATGTGGACAAGTTAATCTGAACATGAAAACATGAAAATACAATGACAAGCAAGTCCTAATGTCAAGCTGGCTGCTTAGGTACTAGTACAGTTCAAATACAGATTATTTCAGTTCATCGAAATGCTGCACCTTAATGTTTATTTTACTATATTTTGTATTTATTTGAATACATTAGTCACAGTTTAATAATAATAAAAAAAATGTTTTTAATGTTTTGTGATAATTTTTTCTGCTGTACCGAAAACGTACCGAACCGAACCGTGACCTAAAAACGAGGTACGTACCGAACCGAAATGTTTGTGAACCGTTACACCCCTACAATCAATGTTAACTTGGAAAGCCACAATATTAATATTTTAACTCAATCACATAGGTGATATTATTGTGGCACATCAGTAAAGCCTTACATATAAGGTGGCAGACGTAATTTAATGAATTTTAACTGAACAATAACTGAATGAGTTTGTCTCACTCTTAGACCAGCAGGGGAACCAAATCTATGCAGACTGCTGCAATAAGTACATTAATTAACTGTCTCATCGATGTTTGTCTGAATGAATATGATACTATTAACAATCATATTATTCCTATCAGCTGTATAAATAAATAATAATAATAATAGATTTAATTTGTTAGCGTTTTTATAGGTGCTCAAAGACGCTTTACAGATATAGTGAAGAACTGTTATGATTCACATATTCATTTATTATTGAATAAACTATATTTATTTTTTGGAGGAGTTAATGATGAATGTTCATCAAGATGCTTGCTCACCCTCCTTCAAATTTGAAAAACAAGTAATTATATCATTATTGATATACAGTTACAACCTTGACTTTACATCAGAAAGAACAAACATTAAAGAAGTGACTAACTGCATCAGTTAGGGTTAAACGTGTATTCAGCTAAAACATCGCTGCAGTTATTATCCAGTGGAAGGTCCTTACCTACTGGCCTAGTTAAATCAAAGTGGTTACTTTCTGTTGGCTGGGCAGTGTAGTTTTACACACCGTCTTATTTTACTTTTTCAGGACTTAAAATTGAAGAAAAAAATATATACACGCATACAAGGTCATCATCTTAACCGTTTGTTATTCTCATTGAGTCATCCGTGAGCAGAGCATCAAGTTGGCATGTCTATTACAGCTGAATGCGGCGATTACTATCTTGTTCAGCAAAACGCCTCACAAATGTATTAAGATCAACAGCTGTAGTGCGTTTTGATTCAATGCTGAGTACAGCCAAACTTGACATTCTCTTCTCTGTCATTGTAGACCGCAAATACCTCATTCCTTCAGTGCTTGGGTCCGAAAGGCTTCTCGTTTTGCGCCGTCCCGTTCAAATGAATTCGCCACCAATCATATTTCCACTCTCGCGCCAGGACCGGGGGAGGGGTTACATGACGTGCATCTTGTGCTGCATTCACTTGCACTCGGACATTAGAGACTTTCTCTCATAAATGTCCGATGAGCCACAACTTTTCTTTCAAAACAAAGATGCCAACTGGGGTGGCAGCTGGGGTGGCAAGGCTATTGTTTAGGGTGGCAGTTGCCACCCCATCCACCCCGGTAGATCCGCCCCTGAATGCAGGTGTTGTTATGGCAACGTCAGTGGCCAGACAGCCACATTTACTGCTGCAAATACGTTCAAACATGCTGTCGACACGTAAAGCAGTGGCAACTATGTCACCATTTCAGCTGACTTTTTCTCAGAAATACTGTCACACAGGGGCGTCGCCTGGACCTGGAAACATTCGGGGCTTAGCCCACAGTGGCGGCGCTACAGTCAAATTTTCTACTGCAAGACTCCCCACACGCACATACACAATTGCGCCATCTGGTGTCACAAACGTGTGCCTGCATTAGCTTTGTTACGGCAATGGATTGTGTGAGATTCTCATAGCACGTGAGGATCTCTTGAGGGTAAGGTGCCTGTATTATCTCGGTGGACAAAATGTATGTTTTTATTTTATAAGGACAATAACGTACTGTTGTGTTTGTTTAGTTTAATGTTAATTGTTTAATGCTCACGCAGTCACAGCAACATGTTTTTTGTGTGATTGGCTATTTGTTTTATATGATTTATCAACGTGATCATCAATAGCTAATCTGAGCACCAGAACCCAGCTCACGAATCATTTTATGCTGTCCATTGAAATGCAGGTATGCAAGTTTTGTACACCAGTTTATTTATGTTTAATGTTTCACATTGCTCCACATGATGCCTCGACTACAAAGTCTTCCATGTTTCTACGCTTCTTCCTCTGTGTCACAGTTTCGGGAATATCAAGATCATTGCACAGGGCCTTGGTCTTGTCATAGACCTCATGTGCTTTCTCGTTACTTTGGTAACTTTTCAGTGTGTTCTCAACTGCTGTTTTGTAATCTACTGCCTGCACCAAGTCAATTGTTTCTTTCTGCAGGTATTTGTGCAGGCAGTGGTTGAGAGCAGTGTCTGGAACATGACAGCATGTAGATGGTACTGAATTTTCAAAGCTTGCTTTCCAGTCCCTTTACTAGAGGGGCTGAAAGGCTCCCTAAAGTCTTGATCAAAGCAGGGAGGTTTTTGACATGCCCAGCGAACAAGTTGTTTGTCCCCTACCTCTAACTGTTTCTGAAATGTTTGCAATCTCTGATGGTGGACAAGAGATGTGGAAAAGAAAGAGTCGAGACACTCCAGGAGATCAACGCAGGTATGTGAGTTTTGTACACCAGTTTGTATAAGTTTAATGTTTCACATTGCTTGTGAAAAATATACTACCACTATTACTGTACGATCACTGATGTTTTGTTGTTGACTGGACACTTATTTTGTAAAAGAGATAGCATGTGAGGATCTCTTAAGCAATGCAGCTCACGTGTCCTTTTTATATGCTGTCCATTGAAATGCAGGAAAGTAATCACCAGCTCTGAGTGATCTGTTGCCGAGGGGACACTACACCGGAGTTACCTAAGCAGAGATAAAGTGCTATTTTGGGGGGAACTAACCTCCTCTGGGGTCCCCCAGGAAGATTTTTTTTAAATACTGAAGTTAAAAGCATCAATCTTGTGCACTTTGAGAGCAACATTAAGAGATATGGATGCATCTCTCAACACCCATATGTCAAAAAGAAATCAAAGAATCAGAATCAGAAACGGGTTTATTATTTAAAAACACTTCATTTTCCAATTAAATCATAAACTATGTCAAATTATTAGAAGTTGTTAGTAATCAGATTAAACAGAAAAAAGGGATGGAAGGAGGAAATAATAATCCCTCATCTCTTGCTGTTTGCGGTTGAAATGATCTCTTTTGCTGGCCAAACATGCTGGATGGAAAGCAGTGATGTCTCACTTGCCTTGGCCCTGTATCTGCAGTCCCTAAATCAGTCATGTTACCCATTGACTCTTGTCTGTTCTGGTGTTCCTGTTCATTGTTGTCTCCATTGTTGTTCTTGTCTGTTGTATCTCCTTCTTGTGTGTCCCTTTCTCCTGTTCTCCTTTCTTCATCCTCTACTCTGTTTGGCTCATCTGTGATGACTGTGTAGGTAAACACAAAGAAGTATGTAAGTCAATCAGTTTCCAGCTCTGTCAAATAAATGAATTTCAAGATACACACATTTGTCTTCATTAAAATGAGTGTCACCACACTGTCACAAAATGTAATACCAACCAATTAAAAATAGTTACATTGGAAACCTCTTGTAGATATCACTATTAAGAGTAGTTATCTGCCAATAGGACAGAATAATTCCTATACAAATGCAGTTTGAGTAATTCACTTAATACATTTACTTAAAACTTTAATATAGTCATTTTCACTTAATACTCTAATATAGTCATCTTTCTGCATTCAACACTAAGGAAAGCTGTACAATTTGACATGATAATGAGATAATGATTATATTTTCATGCAAAATCTGTCACAAAAAGAGGTTGCACATTTAAATGCAGGTGTTGTTATGGCAACGTCAGTGGCCAGACAGCCACATGTACTGCTGCAAATACGTTCAAACATGCTGTCGACACGTAAAGCAGTGGCATGCCACCATTTCAGCTGACTTTTGCTCAGAATTACTGTCACATAACATCCATATATATTTCAGTGCTAGGTTGATGCTTAGCTAAGCTAACTATTTAACACTTTAACTGACAGGACTCAGGAATCAGGATCAACTGTGTACTACTTACTGTAAGGTAGCTTCTAGCTTCATGTCGAACACAGACAGTAAGTCAACATTTCCCAGAGAGCTTTCTTTGAAATCACCAAGAAACGCTAAAAAACACAACATTTAGATTGTATGACAAAGTGTTTATTTAATATATCTGGCTAGCTATAGCTACTTGCTAACGGTTTAGCTTACCCGCGCGATTCAAAGTAACGTCAACGTAGCTATAATTTATGCTTTGCTTACATGTTCGCATAACTTGTAAGTTTACTGACAGGTACATACCTTGTTCACCTGGCTCAGGTGGTGGCTCTGGGGTTGTTGTGTGAGCCACCACTTGAGAATTGCCGTCTTTTTTATTAAAGAAATGTCTAATGTCCATCTTCAGAATCTCCGCGTCCGGGGCTGACAGTTTAAAGTTTAAACATTGTCACAGAGGAGAGGTACGTACCTGTCAGCCAATAAAACACGTTTATTTCCATGCAACTCTCTGATTGGTCCGGTGGCGTCGTCTTGCCTCTGTGTTGCATTCACTGAACATGGGAAATTACAATTCTGCCGTCCGTCCTATAGGTAAAGTAGGTTAATGTATTATATTATTGAGGGAGAATTTGTCCGGGGCTAAAGAAAAAACATCCGGGGCTAAAGCCCCGGATGCCTACCCCAGGCGACGCCCCTGGTTAGGGCTGATTAGATTCAGCCCCTAGTTTTGCTGATATAGGCTTAGTTTGTCGGGGGACATCTTACTTCTTCCTTCTCTCTGTCTATACCTGTGTACTCATGTTCCGATTAACCCAGCTTCCCCAAATTTCTTTCTTTTTGGTGTCTATATACTCTGGGATCCGGAGTCATGGATGATCCTGCGGTCCTGTGTCCTGGATCGCGAGCCCTGGATCTTGAGTCGTGGCTGTGGTCCTGGATCATAGGTCCTGGATGGATATCCTCGTGGATTCATCTTCCTATTATACACACATGCATTTCCAAACATTTGGACTACCTATGTTGCAAATATATTATCTTTTCAATTTACACACGGCATCTATTGCACGTCTGTCCGTCTTGGGAGAGGGATCCCTCCTCTGTTGCTCTCCCTGAGGTTTCTCCCATTTTCCCTTTAAACTGTGGGTTTTCTCCGGAAGTTTTTCCTTGTACGATGTGAGGGTCTAAGGACAGAGGGTGTCGTATTGTCATACTGATATTCTGTACAAACTGTGAAGTCCACTGAGACAAATGTAACATTTGTGACATTGGGCTATATAAATAAACATTGATTGATTGATTGATTGACTGATCCTTTGCCACTCCAGTTTATCATTGTAACTCAATCTTGAAAATGACTCGGTTAATAATTTAGCAACGATGTCATCACTATCACTGACATGAGCCATCATGAACGAACTTATGCTAATCATAAATCTACCCATTATAAATCTAATCGATAGATTTATGATTCGAAAATAATAAAAGTAGGGTAGACATGTGGATATTATCCGGCTGAACAAAACGTGCATTTATCTAACAGGTTTGTTTTCCACAGACCTTATTTCCAGCTATTTTCCAAAATCCTATGGAGAAATCCCATTGCTTTTTTGTGGAGGTAATCCGAGCGCAGCTTACTTCCGGGTTTTAGGACGCATCACTGCACCACTTTATACACATGCATAAACTTCACAGCGGGCGGAACTTGTCATAAAGTCCGAAAATAAAGCCCACCCATTTAGAGGGAAGATATAATTGGTCAATTGTACTGTCATTTGACATTACTCTCTCGTTGAGTTACTATAGCTGGCCCTCTGTGAATGTACAGAGGGACCAATAAGCCCTCCCGTCTTCACATAACTGCAGAGACGGCATTTAACCCTTCACATTCCAACAGAAACTGAACAGTCAGATTCGAAGGATTTATTTATTTGGAAATGTTATTTTAAATACAATTTAAAATCAAGTTATTTTGGTAAAACTAATGAAAATTATAACAAAAAAAATATAACAAAGAATATTTAAATATATATTTTTTTAATGTTTTTTTAGAATATATTAGGCCCTCAGAGCAAAAATTCACTTTTTGATGTCTTATATACATAAATATGTGTCCCCGGTGTGTCAGGGAACTCACGCAGTGTCAGAAAATAAAACCCTCTCTCTTTTCCTCCGTACCCAAATCTCTAAAAACGGGGGAACAACGGAGCTGATCCAGATTTGTGTCCAATATGACGTAATATCGGAAATGTGGACCCACGGCGCTATCAGAAAGTTGCTATCAGAAACAATGCCCAACTGTTTTGGACGTAATATGGTCGGTGTTTACATTAGCATCGCTAACACTCAGAGCTAACCTGTACTGGAGAGCATGTGTGTGAAGAAGCAGGAAATAAAAAGGAACTCACCTTGTGGTATAACCGGCAAGAGAGAAAGCCTTTGAGCTCCAAACTGTTTCAGAAATAATCCTTGATAATCCATGATATGGCGTTTCATCACGGCAGTATTTAGTGTAGACAGTATCTGCCGGGTCCCGCATGAGCTCAGACCCCTCCTTTTTTTATCAAATATTATCAGCACTTTTGAAACAGGAAGTGAAATAGAGGGATATGAGGCATGGCTAGAATGGGTGATCTGTTTTGTATTTTGAGCAAAACACTTCATAGACATGTTTTCTATATAAATTTTATATATCTGAGACCTATGCTATTGCCTAAAAATAGCATGATAGGTGCACTTTAATTCATAATCCTTAGGGATAGGGTTAGGGGTTCAGGATTTTGATTCCGTTGCTCTGGTCTAAAGATTTGGAGGAGGTCCTAAATGTAAGTGTTGAATAATGATCAGTTATTGATTGTGTTGTTAGGTGATCAGAATGAACAACTATCTATCCTTATGGAGGTCGAGGAGTGAGGACTCATGGTTACTAACCTAGACGGGTAAGTATCATTGATTTGATTTAGTATAGGTGTATTTGAACTGGTTAGAATGGGTGACTTAACTTAAAGAGATAAAACTACAAGCTGCAATGTCTGAAAAAAGTCAGTGTAATTCAATATGTTGCTTCAACAGAACGCGTCGGTTAGGGTTAGGGCTGGTACCCTCAGACACATTTCAAAGTGTACTGATTTGTTCTTCTATGCGTTGTCGGAATTGCCACTAGCACTAGCCATGCTGTAAATCTATGGATACCACAAAACACATGAGTGTCCTTAACTCCCCTGAGCGATATTGTGTGCTAATCACAAGTCTAAGCCTCAAATATATTTATAATCTGTTCTCCATATTCAAGTTAGCTTTGTAAAGGTAACACATGTATTCCAGTCAGGCACTCTTCCCTCCATGTTTTGCTTCATAGAAATGTTCTCTACAGTTGATCTTGCTCGTAGGTTTCTGAAGTTATTGCAGTTATAGCCTTGAGGTGTAACAGGGCCCAGGCAATGCAAATGTCTACGTGTCCTTCTGTTGCTGCGCATACACAAAAACACTTGTGCTGTCCTAAACTCATGGAAAATGACAGCGAAAGTATTCAAAGGAGTGGACAGAAAAGCCTTTATTCTGTCCACATTAAACACAGCCATGTCCATTTAGTTTGATGTGCTCGAAATCTGTTGCAGTTTATATGTTTAACACAATTTGAAGAGAATAAGCAGCAGATGTCTAAAAATTGCCCAAAATAAATGAGCTCAGAGCCCAATATGATCGATCCAGGGGTCCTATCCCGCTTCACAGCTCACATGCATGGGAGGATGCAAAATACTTTTATGGAAATATAAAGGTGCTTACAGAAAGAAAATGTCTTACAGATTTCATGAATGCAGTCCGGAATATTGCGAGACAGTAAACAAAGAAGATGTTCCTGGGAGAAATCACACTAATCCAGCTGTCAGCTACCACAGCCACCAGAACAACTGGCAGATGTGCAGTCACAGCTTAATGCTGTCATTAGAGTGCTCCATGCAAAGGCTTAGCAGTGTGTGAATGAACTCAAATAATGCTCCGCCTTTGTGTTGGTGAGCATGTAGAGAGGAAGGATTTCTGCTTGTTCTGCATGAGAGGGGTCAGTGTGAAACCTGTGGTCTCCATCACCACCGCCGGGCCCCTCCATAAGAGGAGGGAGCAGCTGTGACCTGGACCAAAGAGGACAACCCAGATCTCTCCTAATACAGCTGTATTGAGGCGTGTGGCACAGTGGGTAGAGCCTTGGTGTTCGGATCAGGGGAGCACAGGTTCAAACCCCACTGCAGTCAGCATGTCTGTCATGATAAAAGTGTCTAACAAGTAACATGTAATAATTATCCAGCTCTGTGCTCTGCTCTAGTAGCAGTTGATACAAATGCAACAGCCTGCTGCTGCACTTAAAGGAAGGCAGGGTTTTGGAACGCTCCTGGGCTGTTAGAAACTATGTTTGTGTTTAACAGTACAACGTTTCTTAGAACAACAGAAGACAGTTCTCAATGTTTTTGCAAGTTAAGATAAAAATAGATGTAACGACCCTTTTGGTTAACAACCCATCACACCATAATGAGCTTAACTTTGTGCTGCAGGGAAGGAACAATTCGCCGTGTGACTTAAAATCAGCAACGCAGTCTCTACAGAGGAAATATTCAAGGTTGATTTCCATGCAGGCTTTATACACTCCCCAACGATGAAACAACTACCAGCTCCTTTTCCTTATCCTGAATTATTTTCTTGTTAGAGATGTTATAACATCTTCATGGGGCAATGATTTCCATACTGATGTTTTCACAATTTTGTACGGCTGACTGGTTTGGTTTCGTTTCACAACACAACAACACTTTTCATAACCCTAGATGCAGTGGCGAACCGTGTCTATCACAACTGGACCTTCTGTAGACACACACACACACCCCGCCCCCCCCCCCGCTCCGCGTCATTAAAATGTCCGTCTTTTCACTGAATTGTCGTCTTGAAAAGGGTAATCACAACAATTACGCAACAACTTCATCTTCACCTGTTGCACTTTTCATTTCAACGTTAAAAACAATAAAATGGCATGAATTGCTTCGTCGCATTCAACTAGATCCTCTGTCTCGAGCCAGTTAACTAGCGGGCCTTCTAGAATACCCTGGAACCGAGGGGAACTCTGAAAGAACACGCCCATTGGCTACAAATCAATATATGATTGGTTGATCAAACTGTCAGTCCAAACGTACGCTCTCATTCAGTGCAACGGCCAGGGCATTCTATCAAGGATGTAGAATACCTGGTTAAAGGATATTCTACCCAGAGACCCAGAACAAGATCTGATTGGTTGCTTTCTTTTCTAACACAAAACCACTGAAATGCGTAGTGCATGGTCCGAGAAGGACAAACAAATCAACGTAACACTGTAATATTACAGATCAACAACACAGATACCATTCTCATTTATTCATTTTATATACATTTTATTTATATAATTAAATCGATTTTTTTGTTTGTTTTATCTGAGTGTTCCAGGGTATTCTCTGAATACCTTGAAGGCCCTGACAGTTCGCCACTGCCTAGATGTGGATATAATGAGTTGAAATAAAAAACAGAACAGTGGGGTAAGCACAGAAAATCATCAGTTTACTGTAATCACTGAAAAAACTGAAGCATTGACTTTAGTGAAGTGTATTATGTCAACAGATTTCACATAACTGTATTAGGTTAGTTGAAAGCAATAATCTTAAATTCAAATAAGTTGAACTTGATAGTATTGCTTTAAACTAACCTAATACAGTTATGTGATATATTGATATCAATATACAGTATTGCCCAACCCTAAAAGGGAGCTCATCGATCTGCCAGCCAATGTAGTATTCTAGGAGGGCGGTTTAGACTATGTGACTGCAGGAGGTACCTTAGAGTGCGTTCCCTGGACTTCCTGTACCTCACTTACTGTTGAGGAGCAGCCGGCATGTTGACCATCTTTGGCTGTACTGCACTGAATCTAGTCTCCAAGGGTCCCACATATCAGCAGGAAAGTCAAACGCTAACTCAGTGAATGGAAGATGAGAAATCAGGAAAAAATGTAAAGAGGGGAAATAAGGCAAACATATTTGGTGTAAATGTTCTTTATTCAAGTGTCTTTTCTTCTCCATACCATTGGGAATATACCATTGCATCTCAATATATGCACAAAGTCACTTTCAAATTAAATTGTATAATTTAGTCTCACTTACAACACTACTTTGTAAGGTATATCAAAATATACGACTTTAAACTAAAGTAAGCATGTTTTAAATGTAAAATAAGTGAGTTAAGTATGTGATATGTGTGAGGTAAAGTGAAATATAAAATAAGTAACACTTTACAATAAGGTACACAAAATGTGCTTAGTTACTGTATAGTGAATAAGGAACGACTAGGGAGTTACTGTAAGGTTTCAGCGTTAGAGTTCTTTTAGTTTATTGTTTTGGGTTTATTCTTGTGGCCTTGCGTTATATTTTGGTATTGACTCTACCCTCTCTTTTCAGGTGTCGACACGTCCTGTCTTTGTGTGTCACCTGCCAGCTTGATTGTGGTCTCCTGCTCATGATTGTTTTCACCTGTTAACCGTTGTGTGTATATATAGCCCTGCTCTCCTTTTGTCTTTTTAGGCCACAAGGTGAACCCTGTTATCGTTTCATCCCGCTCCACAGAAGTGGAACTACACAATCTTTAGTTCATAAAAAAGAACGAGTCATGCTTATCCACCAAAGAAAAGTTTGTCGCTAAAATTCCTGTCAATTCTTCTAGGCACGTAATTATTGGCTGAACTAGTCCCTTCAAAGCGTAATAATATCTTGGTCAAAAGTAGTGACACGGTCCGTCACGTGATCGTGTTACACCAATTGGGTAGCTGCATATACCGGTATCAACAAACAGATTTGGAAAAAATGGTGACCGCCATGGTTCATCGAGTAGCGGGGATGAGGAAACACACCAGAAAGTCTCAAAAAGTCAAAATTATCAACACACAAACATTGTTACATGCATATTACGTCTGTGAAGCACGAAAAGGTTGATTATTTTACCAATACAAGATGGAATACGTACAGGACAAGCTTACAACGGTGGCATTGATTTTGAAGTTACAAATACAATATTATCATATTACAATAATAATAATAATAATAATATAATATATATATATATTATATATATCTATAATAATAATATATATATATCTATAATAATAATCTATATATATCTATAATAATAATCTATATATATATAATAATAATATATATATATCTATAATAATAATAATAATAATAATAATGCAATTCATCAAATTATTATATGATGAATGAGTAAATAAATGAATCAATGGTCATTGGTATAAGTACTGCATTTTATTGATCTAAACAAGTTAACCTTCTTCTTGGACGCAGCTATGTATGAAATCAAGTCATGTTTATTGTAAGAGTGCATTTAACGTGTACAGGGTAACAATAACAACAGACAGACAGACAAAAAGTCCTCAGTCTAATGGAATAATCCACGAGCTCAGCCAATTTAAATTGTAAATAAGCCATCTGTATGTCAAATATGTCTTATATGTCTTAAATGACATGATGAATTGGAAATGGGGGACCCTGATGTAAACAAGACGAAAGTCTTTCTCTGGTCTGCATCCCCTTAACAATTGTATGTTTTGAGCTGTACTGTACTGTACCCAATATACAAGCTGTTAATAAACTTGTCAATCAATCAATCAACCTAGCGATGCGAACATGGTAGTCCAGGAATGTTGTTGTAGCTGGAGTTGGCTGATAAACGCTGCTAGCCAATGTTGATTCGATGGTCAACTCTGTTCCCAGATAGTAAAACCTCTCACAAATACCGCGTATATAACGCAAATACCTCGGACTTAGTGATGTATTAAGACATATGACAAAACATGACATAAAACAAGCATACAGCACTGTTTAGAATCCATTTGGTCTGGTTTAGCGTAACCATGTAGGCCGCCATCTTTCACTTCTGTTGACAATATGCAGCTACCCAATTGGTGTAGCACGATCACGTGACGGACCGTGGCACTACTTTTGACCAAGATATTATTACGCTTTGAAGGGACTAGTTCAGCCAATAATTACGTGCCTAGAAGAATTGACAGGAATTTTAGCGACGAACTTTTCTTTGGTGGATAAGCATGACTCGTTCTTTTTTATGAACTAAAGATTATGTAGTTCCACTTCTGTGGAGCGGGATTTCTTTTCTAAAGGACTTTTCGAGGTTCACCTTGCGGCCTATTTGTCATGGAACATGGAAAACAAAAAAAAGAGAGAGAAAAAAAATAAAGTCAGAAAAACGGATTTTGTTTCTCGTGAAACAAATCCGTTTTTCTGACTTTATTTTTTTTTTAGAAAGTTACCGATGCACCAAGGAGGAAGTGGAACACGAGACAACCCATTTCATTGCAGACTGTTATGTTTACGTGGGGAAATGACAGTGCATACATTATTTGAGATATATTTTGAAGTCAGACTTAATTTTATGGACATTTCGGCCAGGGGTGTAGAGCTATTGGTTTAAGCACCGGATTGGCAAAACACTGGCGAGTCTGAAAACCAGTCTGCTTTGATCTATGAATTAATGTCCGTGACTCTCAGAGTACCTGCTGCCCGCAGCTGTTTTATAGACACACACACACACACACACACACACACACACACACACACACACACACACACACACACACACACACACACACACACACACACACACACACACACACACACACAGAGCCAGTGGCGGACTGGCCATCTGGACGTTCGGGACGAATCCCATTGGGCCGGTACCAAAGTGGGCCGCCCGTCACTAGCCGTCTAAGTACGATATATATCTCAAATAATGTATGCACTGTCATTTCCCCACGTAAACATAACAGTCTGCAATGAAATGGTTGTCTCCTGTGCGCTTCACTTCCTCCTTGGCGCACCGGTAATTTTCTCAACAAAAAAAAGTGCGCACGAGTTAGTAAAAAAAAAGTCAGGATAACGAGTCAGTATCTCGTGCGCACGAGTTAGTATTTCTGACTTTTTTTGTTCTCTCTCTGTTTTTTTTTGGTTTTTTACATGTCCCTTTAGGGAATCCGTAGATATGAGACCAGCCAGACTGGGAATTAAGTTTCTTTGTCTTTTTACAGGACTGCACTGACTGAATCAGGCCAGCTGGTCACGATGCTAGCAGGCACAAGAAGACTGTAGTAAGTTAATGAAAGTTAAACTTTTTAAAAGCCTCTCTGCAGGTAAAGTTGAGACTCAGTGAACATTTCTTAAAACGTTTCCTGCATTGTTCTTCTTCATGGCAGGTGATTAACAATGGAAATGGAAGCTGCTATGATATGGGGATTAGCTTAATTGAAGTTGTGTGAGTATCTATCATCATCCTGAAGTAGTTTGGATTGTGTGAGAGAGTCAAAAAGAAGCTATAGAGTTTAACAGCATATAGCATAACAGCCTGTGGTTAAATGCGGGGCCACGTTCTGAGCTCGCCTCGCTGCACAGCGCTCCGCTGGTGACGCCTCAGAGGATGTATAACTTTACAGGAGAACTTAAAGGAGATAAGCATAGAGCTCAACGCAGAATTATTCACAAATGAACTCACTTTAATTCCAACAGTCTGGAGTTTTGTTAGCTGTTATAAACTTCTTCATGCATGCATACTTTTTCAAACGAAATGCAAATGTTCTTTTGTTAAATGAAAGCACTTCACTTTAGCCTGTTCTATCCATTAAGATGAATTGGTTAATATTGAATATTTCACAGAACAGATCAATGCTCAAAATGTTATTTTTATATATATATATATATATATATATATATATATATATATATATATCCCAAGCATGGCCTATACATTCACACAGCGCTTACCTACAAAAATATTCAGTAATACATTTTTTTTAAGAATTTTTCTGGAGCTTATTACTAAATAAATAAATAAACTGTACAAATTCAATAATAATTGGGTACTCAACAAAAGTCTCTCAACTTAGCTGAAGCAGTCATTGTAATGTAATCAACTTTTTTTTTTGTGCAGTAAATTGTAAAGTCATAACTAACTAAACCCTAATTGAAGTTTTCTTTAACTATTTTGATCATTCCAATGTCAATAATAAAATCTTTAGGCTTAAATCTTCGAAAAATCATAAATATGTGTGCCTTCTGTGTCAGGAAAAAAGATTCTCTCTCTTTTTGTCCTGATCCAGTTATATAAAAACCTGTCTGAAAATGAGCTGATCAGATTTTGGCCACGTTATGATGTCATAATTAACTGAACAGTGCCAAATCAGACATCATCATCATCGGCCCCCCATCCCGTATCAAAGACATCCAGAATTTCAACTTCACCATTGACAGCCACACTCTATCTCCCCCCCCCCTCACATCCGCAACCTCGGAGTCATCTTCGACAGTCAGCTCAAATTCAACCACCACATCAATCACATCACCAGGACCGCCTTTTTCCACCTCAAAAACATTGCCCGTCTCCGCCCATCACTCTCCTCCTCTGCTGCTGAAACCCTGATTCATGCATTCATCACTTCACGACTTCACTACTGCAATAGCATCCTCTACGGCATACCATCCAACCTCCTCAATAAACTCCAACATATCCAGAACTCTGCTGCCCGCCTCCTCACCCACACCCGCTCCCGAGACCATATCACTCCCGTCCTCCAGAACCTCCACTGGCTCCCCGTCCGTCAAATAATCGACTTCAAAGTCCTCCTGATTACTCACAAAGCCCTCAACAATCAGGCCCCCCCCTACCTCACAGACCTGCTGCACCACCACACCCCTTCCCGCTGCCTCCGCTCATCAGAAGCCAACCTCCTATCCATCCCCACCCGCACCAATCACCGGACCTGGGGGGGACAGAGCCTTCTCCGTCGCTGCCCCTCCCTCTGGAACTCACTCCCCCAACCCATCAGAGACTGCACTGACCTCACCACCTTCAAACAACTTACAAAAACTCACCTCTTCAATCTGGCTTTTAATGTGTGATTGTTTTTGGATTATTTGACTTTAACTATATATTTATTTGTTGTTCATTTATTTTATTTTATCTTCACTATATCTGTAAAGCGTCTTTGAGCACCTGTAAAAGCGCTAACAAATTAAATCTATTATTATTATAATGGTGTTTGACTTGTGTAACCATTAGCCAATCACCAACCAAGGTAACCCCCCCCCCCCCCCACCTTATCACCTGAATCTCCTCCTAGAGCCCCATTGTGTTTTTTTAACCAATCACTTCTCAGAGGGGCGTGGCCAGCAGCAGCTCATTAGCATTTCAAGCTACAGACCCAGAATCAGCCCTTTTGGAACAGGGCTGAAACAGAGGGGATTATGGGATGCTACAATGATCTGTTTGGTGTTTCAGCCAAACACTTCAGAGATATGTTTTGCTTATATCTGAGACGTATAATATATTGTTGAAAAAGAGTATAACAGGGGACCTTTAAGGTTATGTACAAATTACTTGGTAACTAGTTGTTGTTTTTTTTTATATATATATATTTTTTTCAGTTATAAAATAAACAGACATTACTCCAGATAACAGAACATACAACAAAACATGTAACAACAAACAACTAAACATAACGGGGGGGGGGGGGGGCAAGGATGACTTCCTAAGACAGCTGATTGTGACATACACAGGACATTTCATACACAATACATTATACATTACACAGGAGATGCCATATCGACAGGGTCAGATAGGAGAGCTGCGGACAGTGAACCGCAATCCTCCTGTCCCCCCTCAAAATCCCTCAGCAGAGAAGCTGCACGCTCCATGTTCAGTAGGTCCAGATACTCCCTCAGCCATGAGTCCCTAGTAAAGCAGGCTGGTTTGCGTTCCTTCCAGTTTAGTGGGATGAGTCTTTTTGTGGCTAAACAGCCCGATGTCCAGAGCCGATCGGCAGTCCTTGCAACATTGCCATCTGGCTTGAGACCCAGTAGACATGCAATGGGACATGTAGGGAAATTAACTTTTAAAGATTCAGACATTAAGGATATTACTTCTGACCAAAGTGTTTTTACCGCTGGGCATTCCCAGAGTAGGTGCAACAATGTACCTCACTTGCCACATTCATGCCAGCATAAGTCTCTGTGTTTATTGTCCATCTTGGATTTTGTAACAGGGGTGATGTAAGCTCTATTGAGAATTTTGAACTGTATGATCCTGAATCTTACACATTTAGAAGAGAACATAGCTGACCTCCAAATGGAGTTCCATTGCAAAGCAGACAGAGAGATATTCAAGGCATGCTCCCAGGACAGTTGGACAGGAGAATAGGTATTCGGGGCAGCCCTAGATAATCATTTATAAATATTAGAGACCACACCGGATGATATGATTGCTTTCCTGAGGCGCTGGTCCTCTTCCATACATGAAGCAGGCATGGCTCCCTCCTTACATTTTGTACTAATAATAGATGCTATTTTTGTGCATATGATAGAAAAGATGAGTCTGAGAGACCATACTGATGTTTGAGTTGTTGAAATGGAAGGGTTTGGTCTCTATATATCTGTCCAATTGTAGTAATACCAGCCCTCTGCCAGATATTATTACTTAAGGTGCCTCCTCCTGCAGAAAGACAGGGGTTACTCCAAATGGGGCAAGATGGCAAAGAGAGCCCCTCTATGTTGAGTCTCCTGTGCAGTTGCTTTACAATAGAGCATGAAAAGCGGATGATGGTATTATCCATTGAGGGTGGTGGTCTTGGGCAGTACCACATTGATGCCAGAGATATGTTTTGGTTTACAGACATGATGGATTGCTCCAGCCATTGCCAACTGCCTACCGGAAAGGCACTTTTGTACGCCCACGATAATGGATACTTTGCATTGAAGGACATATAATACTGGAATACATCCGGGACTCCCAAACCTCCCATTGATCTTGGAATGATCAACTTATTATGTGCGATTCTGGGTTTTTTATTATTCCAAAGGAACTGAGTGAAGAGGGATTTGATATCTTTAAACCATTTTAGTGGGAATTCAAGAGGGATAGAGGAGATAATTATGAGAAAGCCTTGGGAGAACATTCATTTTCAAGGTTTCTGCTCTGCCCCATAGAGAAAGTGGTATCCATCTGTTGATGTCCTCTTTAATGGACTGGAAAATAGCAGGGCCGTTAAGGCTAAAGATTTTAGAGATAGGAGAGACGATGTTAATTCCCAAATACCTCATTCCATTTGTTTTCCAAATAAAGGGGGTGTTCATGAGGTTGTGCTTATATGTGTATGAGTTAAGTGGGATTGCTTCACTCTTGTTCCAATTTATCTTATATCCAGAGAAACTGCCAAATAAATGTATCATATCAAGAACTGCGGGTATAGAGAGTGCTGGCTTGCTCAAAGTAAGAAGTATATCGTCAGCGTACATATTTAATTTGAAATCGTGTCCATGAATGTTCACACCATGTATGTCACCATTAGAGCGAATTGCACAGGCTAATGGTAACTAGTTTATATCATGTTTAGAATTTGAAAGGACAAAACGTTCAAAAAAATCATCACTAGAGCATTATTAGCTGCTCACTATTTTTTACATCATTTCACGGCACGTTTATAGTTTCCTGAGTTACCAATTGTAAAACTAATGTATTTAAAAGTATTGGCCTCAAGGATATTTCCATTACCTGCTTTCCAATGAAACGGCTCATTGTTATTTATGGCATTCAGTTTTCTTCTGAGTGTAGCAGATAAAGGACTGAAGGTGACACATGCCTATAGGTCTCAATGTACTTGTGTAAGACTGACATAGTGATGGTCCCATTATAAAAGGGGACAATAGATCTCCTTTCTGGAATGTGAGATACACATTTGTATAAGTAGCACCACATAATCAACGGCTAAGGTGCATTTACTCAGCTGTCTGAATGGTAGATGGTATTCATGAAACTCCTCTTGGAGGATTGGAGGATATCAGACCCAGCAGCGACGACCCAAACAGGTTGAGGCCCAGCGCTGTGAGAGTGTGTGAAATAAAGCATCTGGGGGCTTGAGTTTAAGTTCTTTTTTTCTCCATCACCCAATGTTCGGAGAGCCACAGTAAAAATAGCAAACCCTAGCTTGTAGTTCTAGGTCAGACACACGGCACTGTTTTAGATTTCTGCTCAGCGTCAGCCCACTGATTACGTGTTTCTGCATCTGGCCTTTGAAGAGACAGACAGAAATGTTTTTTGCGAGTAAGGGAACATTTGAATTTAAAATGAGTGTTCCAGACAAATGAGAGGACTGATAACAAGCATCATTCTGGGAATGAAAGCTAGCAGAGCTTTCACAGCAGCAGGAAATGAGAGCAACATGGAACAAAGAAAAAACAACACAACCACTTCTGGACAAGGCACACATTGTTTGCTTGTGGTCTATTATCTACTACAGGCTGAACATGGAATACATTTGATCTTCACAGCGTACTGTCAAATATTCCGAGCTTGTTTGCTGTGAGTTTGAGTATCTGTCAGGATCTGGTATCTTAGACATACCTTTCTTTTGCCTATTGGTTACTTACTGACTGCTGTCTGGACACATACAACACTTTCACATCATGATATATTGTTATTAGTATTACAATACAATGTTTATATTATGTAATTAGTTTCTTCTTTTATGAAATTACAATACTGAAATCAACGTAATCCTTTATGCCCACAGGTTTGAATTTGTACATTTGAAGTGAGTAAAACTAGGCATTAAATATAGATTACCTGATATTTAACTGACATTTTATCCATATATACGACATGCACTTCTGTAAGGCCCAGGGACGCTTTACCATGTTGACTAGTATCTATTTTCCAGCTCATACTGTTGGGTCCTATTGTGAACCCAGACATGTGAGTACCCCAACGTTCTATGTTGGAAATGTATAGTACAGGTCCCCAGCACAAAGAAACTGCCAGATGCTAACTTTCATATTTTGGGCAATTTGTACAATTTGCACTTGTGTTCATTAGCATATGCAGACAATAGCTAAAAGATGTCTTGGCCGATTTAGACCATTTTGGAGAGTGTGGGGGTTATACGGATGATGAATCTGTTTTTGACATTTTCTGTATGTAAAATAGCATACTACAAGGGTTAAGAACATTTGTGTTTTATTTTAGGATGCTCTCTTTCTTACTACTTCTCTTGTTGGATATTATCAACACATTTAGAGATCTGAGCACAGATTGAAAACTGTTTAATGTTCAATCTTCTGAAATACACAGTAATCACATGAATTAACCATATGCAATTTAAACTGACAAGCATTGATACAAACCCCCTCCTTCCTCTGAGGACACGCCAGCTGTGGATTGAGTTACCAACCCAACGGCTTCTGTTTCTTTTCAAATTGGGCTCCCAGGTTCTCTCTACTTTCAGAGTAATGAATTATGTTGTATAAAGAACAACTGTTGTGTGCTCTGTTGATTCCTGAGGTAAATGTGTACCCACTTCAACAAGGCTCCTGCGCTCAGAGAGTAGAGAAGGAATTAGCTTGCTGATTAAAAGTCCATCAGTATTAATGAGCAGGCAAGTAAGAGCAAAGCTGTCAACACTTGAGTCCCGTGGAGAGGTGGAGGAGGGAGACAGTGTGTCTGTCCCCAGGTCCAGGCTTGGCTTTATCAACAAGAATCAGAGCAAGAGAGTCACTTCATAAAGTTGTACAGCCTGAAGTTTACCCAAGCCTTAGGGCGATGCTGGATGTGGCGATGTCCCCTTAGGACAGAACCAAGAGAGTGTTGATGCATGTGGAGAACTCTTAGAGTGCAGGGGAGGGATTATCTGAGAGGGCTGAGTCTTTTTGGGAGCGCAGGATCAGAGATAGCACTGACCCTGCATTCCCAAAGTGAATGTCCCATTTGTTTTCCCTGTGCACATTTCTTTGCAGTAGTTTCAAGCGTTGTACTGAAGTATTCAGCATGGAGATGAATCACAGCCTTCCAATAACTGGTTTGAAGGGAAAATAGATGTAGTTAACACTAGAACCGCCAGAGGTCGCTGTATAGGCTACCTAAAACCGCCAACGGGTAAAATGTACCCGCTATTGATTTGCAAGGTACAATGTTCTTTTATTTATCATACAGAACAGTGAGTTTTGATCGCACAGGGATGAAACTTATACCAATAGAATCTGTGCAGTCTCAGCTTTTCATATGATATAGTTTGTAACCTGCACACATGCATTACGTCCTCAACGTGAGCTCAGTCATCCAAGATCTTGTATTCTCCAAGATGTTACACTATCTCTATCTCTCTCTCTCTCTCTCTCTCTCTATCTCTCTCTCTCTCTCTCTCTCTCTCTCTCTCTCTCTCTCTCTCTCTCTCTCTCTCTCTCTCTCTCTCTCTCTCTCTCTCTCTCAAAAAAAAAAAGTATGATTAAAAAAACAACAGAGGGTGCTACATAACACACTTTCAGGAAAAGTCACGGGCTGGGAGACTTTAATATGTTATGGAAAAAAAGTTTCATACAATCAAAAAACAGCTGCGGGTAAAATTGACCCGTTGGCGGTTCTAGTGTTAAAGGCCAAAACTGTGTGTAATATTGATGGAATGAAAAACAAATCGAATAATTAATCTCAGGGGGAATTTAGGTTTGAGGAACGAGGCTGGATGTATTCCACAGCGCAGAGACCCTCTGAAGACTCAGGCTCATGAGTCATGATGAAGACTCAGGCTCATGATGAAGACATGATGAAGACTCAGGCTCATGGTGAAGACATGATGAAGACTCAGGCTCATGATGAAGACTAACGGCCCGTCCACACACAGGCAAGAACAAAATCTTTCAAAGCTTCGCCCATTCACTTGAATGGGGTGACGTAGAAGATTTTTAATCTTCGCCGAACTGCATTGTGGGGAGCGGAGCATGGCTTTGCAAGCATCGTGAGCATCAAAAGTTGAACATTGCTCAACTTTTGATGCTCCCGATGCCTTTGAAGATAGCATCAGCCAATCAAATCCCGCCAGTACAAGCGCTAGCCAATCAAACCGTGTGTATGCAGATACCGCAGGTCTTTTCCATATGTCATAAAATGGAGGATAAATTAATCATCGCTGTAGGAAATGTCCCGGTCCTTTACGAAGGCTCTCTGTTCACCTACCGGGACCTAAACCGGAGGAACCAGGCATGGAGGGAGGTGGCAGAGACAGTTGGTGAAACTGGTAGGTTTTCACCTGTTTGGGGAGTTTATATCCAGTTTAATTCGTTTTAACATTGAATGGACAGCTAGTAATGTAGCATAACATATAATATATATATTAATATAATAATAATATATATAATATAATAAGTATAAGCATAATATATAACATATAATACATGGACAGCTAGCAAGCAGTATATTTAGCCAGCATGGAATGTAGCATAAAATAGCACCATAGACATTAATCTCATAAATATTCATTATATAAAGTGTGACATGTCAAACCTTGTATGCAATTGACAGTGATAAAGGGATTTGGTTTTCATAAATGGAGGAATAATTTAGTAAATTCAAGAAATTAACTTTATTATTTATTAACTTTATTATTTCATTTCATTTTATTAGAGGAAGTGTGCAAAAGGAGCTGGAAGATGCTCAGGGACAGGTTCCGCAAGGAAAAAAGTATGGAGAAGGAGGCCAAAAGAAGCGGGGCAGGGTCTGCAGGGGGATACAAGCCCTGGCGTTTCACGGCATTGATGGGATTTTTAACCCCATTCATCACTGACCGTGAGACGTCCAGAAATGTCCCCCGGCAAACCCTGCCTCCATCCACCCTGGTGGCAGAGGAAGAGAGCCAGCTAGACAGTCAGCCAGTCCGCCAGCCAGCCAGCAGCCGGCCAGTCCGCCAGCAGCCAGCCAGCAGAGAGAGGACAGGAGGAGGAGAATGTTGAGGTCCGGGGGAAAAATAAACGGGGAAGTGAGATGTCCTCATATGAAAGGAGTTTGCTGTCTGCCATCGCACAAGCAACCCCACCAGTGGTGGAGGAGGACGAGAACTTGCTCTTTTTCAGGTGCCTCTTGCCCACCATGAGGCTGATGTCAAGGGCAAAGAGGGCAAGAGTCTGCTTCGGCATTCATAAGGTCATTTTTGAGGCGGACCAGGAGGAGGAGAATTTGTAATTAATAATACTTTTTAGTTTTTCACACATACTGATCCACATTACATGTGTTTACACTCATCACTCATCACACACTTCACTCACATTACATAATAAAACATTATTTAAAGTATGTTATGGCGATACTGTGTCTTCACTTGTTCATGTGGTTTGTCAGTTGCAACATACCAGAAGCTTCATGTATGTCGGTATATATAATGTGCTTTCTTCTGTAATTGGTCATGTGAAAACCTATTGAAATTATGAGTGGTTTATCAGTAAAAACAGGGCTGAAAGAAAAAGGTTGTTAGTCATATCATAATATAATAATATCAATTCAAGAAACATGTTTATTAGGAATGTTTGATTTTAAAATGGCTCATTTGGAATATTTGCTCTTTAAAGAAAATGGGTAGCTCTTAAAAGAGCTTTTGGTTTGGAGGAGCCATGGTGACCCTACACCACTTTATGCTCCCATGACACTGCACCCTCCTCATTGAAATAGCTGCAGAAGGTCTCCCGCAGTTGAATGGATCGGCGTGTGGCGTTGTTTGAGCCCATCCTAGGTGCATCGCGCAGGGTTGGAGTAGCTGGAGCTTCATCACTGGACTCTGCGACAACAGGTGTGCGTGATGACCTTCCTATTGTCTTCCTGCGGAGGAAGTTGTGCAACACACAGGTGGCCTTCACACACAACTCTGTTACCTCCGGGCTGGTGGTGATGACACACCTGAATATTCTCCACCGAGATGAGAGGATGCCAAACGCACATTCAACCACCAACCTGGCCCGGCTGAGGCGGTAGTTGAACATGCTCCTTTCACGCGTGAGCTGACGTCCAGGGAATGGACGCAGCAGGTTGTCCAGCAGCGGAAAAGCCTCATCTCCAACAAACACATGGGGAAGAAGGCCCAGCCGCTCTGCTCCTGGGATGAGGGTGTCAGGTGGTAGCTGCAGACTGCCATCTCTGAGGCTCTCTCCAAAAGCGGAATTCTGCAGGCTCCCACTGTCGCTGCTCCTTCCAAAACCTCCGACATCCACGCCCCAGTGAGATGATAGTGAACTGTTCATGAACTTGTCATGAAAAGTTCATGGAATATCAGTGAACCATATTCATGAACAGCTCATAAACAGCTCATAAACAGCTCATAACAAAGTTGATGAACTTCATGAAATGTGCATGAACATTAAATGGCACTAGGGCAGTTCATGAACTACTCATGAAACTCCTGTGCTGGAATGGTTCATGAACAATTCATGGAATATGGTTTTAGGCAGGTTCATGAACAATTCATGAAATGGAGTTTTCAGTGAGTGTAGGGATATTCAGTATTCAACCAAGAACATTTCAAGAATTGTTCATGAATTAACCATGGTTCATGAACATATCAAGAACTGTTCATAACAACTTAATGAACAGTTCATACCCAGTCACTGAATATAATTCAATGGCTGGCTATGAACTGTTCATGAACTGTTCATGAACCATTGACTGTGGGTAAATTGGCAACCATAGAAAACAACAATTATGTCAATCACAATGGAACTTTATTCAAATTAACAAACATACAAACATACATGTATACAGGTGGAGCACTACAATTAATCCTATCACTATTTGAAGCACAGTTCTTGACACTCAGCCGCACACATTTTTTTGTTACGGGTCCCAAAAGCTTGGGTACCACAGCAACAATAAATGATTTCTGTAGAAAACAGAAAAGTGCAGCAGCAATAATTATACACAGGATCCGGTTGATCGTCTGGATCGCTTCTTATTCAAAAAAGTACACAGTTACATTCAAATAGCTGTACTTTACAAACATCACATTTCTCCATTTAAGTTATCCGTCTGTCACAGTCCATTACTGTATCTCAAGGAGAAATTCAACATAGTCAATATAAACACATAACGCTATCAAATAATACTTTCTATCAATATATCTATCTTTACCAAATATAACATATTATGGAGATCACAAAAATACACTGTCAATGTTAATAAACAAAAAACAAGGCAATGTGCCTGCAAGACACTCAGGTAAACAAAACATATTACCCGTGCGCAGCAGCTAACCTGCCTGCGAGCCTTCGCTCAGGTCACATTTACCCAGGCGCGGCTGAAGCCCGCGAAAATGGCATCTATTGTTGCCGACAGTTTAGTATTTTTAAATACCGTTACTATGTCAAACATGCTCAAAACTTTCTGACACACTCTCCTAAACATCTCCAACATCATATCTAATTCACACAAGTTAACATCGATCATTTTCATCATGTACTGACCTGTAGAAAACAGAAAAGTGCAGCAGCAATAATTATACACAGGATCCGGTTGATCGTCTGGATTGCTTCTGACTGAGGAGGGGGCGGAAGTGTCCCCCCTAAAATAACCCAGATGTCACCGCTCACCTGCCAAAGGTTCCACCTTGGCGCTACTTACTCGTACTGCTTCTCAAACAGTACAGATAAACCATAAAATGATATGAATGTCACCAAAAATAAATACAGATAATGTTCAGTTTCAAATGCACTATTGTTTTGTTTTAAGATTAAAAGTTTTAAAAAATAAAGAAAGGTTCAAATAGTAGATGAATATTCAAGAGGTCTTTAAAATCATCACACTGATCATCAAAAGTTCATAAAATGCTCATGAATACAGAGATGGGGACTCGAGTCTGTGACTCGGACTCGAGTCGCACTTAAGTCGCACACACAGAGACTTCAGACTTGACTTGGACTCCTGCTCAAAAGACTTCGGACTCGACTTGGACTCGTGTGTTGGGACTCGTGAACAATCATTGTGTTTTCTATTTTTGGCGTATTAAAGGTGGGGTAGGTAAGTTTGAGAAACCGGTTCGAGATCGCTAGAATTTGAAAATACACAACCGGAGAAAATCTGCCACTTCCTCACAGAGCCCCTCCTCCAACACACACGAACGCGCACATGACCAATGAGGGCACGAGATAAGTTTGTGCCCCGATGGAGGCTGACAGGCAGGTAGGCCATCCAGTTACTTTAGCCGGGCCGGCTATCGGGATGTTAAGAGCATTCCATGGAATATAACAAAAAGTGTATCTCGAGCCGGTTTCTCAAACTTACCTACTCCACCTTTAACATTAACATTAACATCATGGTAATACCATGGCGACCGGCGGCACACCTGCAGCTGTACCACTTGTAATTAGGTTCAACTATAAAACTTCGAACAAAACGCCGGCGGCACCAACAAAAGGAGCGCACACTGCAAAGTCTGCAATATTAAAATCAAGGATGCTGGTGCAACAACGTCACATTTCATCAGGCACTTGAAAACTCACCCGGAGAGGTCAGTCACATTAACGCCTATGGACGGTTAGCAAACATGTTTAGCTCAGCATCAGCTATGTAATGTTAACTTAGCTTGCTACTAGCTTTGTAACTGAATATTTGAAAAGATGAGTGAATGTTTGCTTGTCACACTTGTTTGCGTTGAGTGGCGTTGACATCCAACTCTTGACATGACATAAAAAAGGTCGGTAACGTTAATCATTACGTTCCGCTGCTACCATCTACTAGCTAACGTTAAACGTAGAAAAATACATAGTTACATACATAAATACATCTGTCGGTTTATAGGCAGGTTACAGGTTTATTGTTGACCACGTAACGTTAATGTTACAGGTTTATCAGGTTACCATTACACTGGGTTTAAGTGAGAGGATAGAGGAATATGTTTATTTATAGTAGACTTAAAAGATGTAATTAGAGACCCAGTGTAATTAAACAATACAGTTGCAGTGGTCAAATTTTAACATTGTTGTCCACTGGCCAAATGGCTAGCCTAGTGAATGTTGAAATTTTACCAGCCACTCAATAGATTGCCATTGTTATTTTTGGCTGGTGCGTGCAACATACAGTACCAGCCACTTGCATGATTTACCAGCAAATGGTGTTAATGGTAGATATCTCTTTTGGAACAGGTCATGTTTTAATATCACCAGTTCAGTATATTTCAGATAATATTGCAGCAATAGTTTTTTAGTTGCAAATGGCACAGAACAAATGTTTACTTTTAAGTACTTTTAACACAGTTTCCCTGCGGGGGATTAATAAAGTATTTGTGATACTGATTTCTGATTCTGAAGTGTTTTGCTTATAAGTTGTTTGCATTTAGCTAAAGTGTGATGTTTTTTCCTCATATTGCATTGCAATAGCCTGTTTAAAGTGATCATATAACAAACAACTAATCAGTACTGATACTGTATGCTAATAGATATAGGAGTGATAATAATACAGTAAATGCTTTGAATTTCTTAGATATAGTTGTGCAGTATTCTTAACAGACTGGATAGCAGCAGACAATAGAAGGCTTATTACAACCAGAAGAGACATGAGACTTTTATTTTTTAGAGACTTGACTTGGACTCGTGACCAAAGACTTGATCAAGTCTCACCCCACAAAGACTTGAGACTTGACTTGGACTCGTGACCAAAGACTTGAGACTTGACTTGGACTTGCAAAAAAAGACTTGTGAACATCTCTGCATGTATATTAAAACATATTCTGAACTTGCCACAATCATCCAAAATTCATGAAATGCTCAGTCATGAAAAGTTCATGAAATGCTCATACAAACTTTTTGGGGTTTTAATTATAATTTTGTGATTGGCTGGATCATGAAAAGTTCATAAATTGCTCATAAAAGTCTGTCATGAGCAAAACAGGAACTTTATATGAATGAACAATGTTCATAAAAATTTCATGAACTGCTCTTTAAAATGGTTCATGAGCATTTTAAGAATTTTGGTTCATGAACATGACAAGTGAACATATAAGGAGTTGTTCATGAATGTTTCATGAGTGCTCATGAACAGCTCATAAAGTCATGAACTCCATCTCGCAGGGGCTACCCTGAAGAGGTACTCAGCATCCACGACAGCCAGCAGTACCAAGGAGTGGCTGGACTTATAGTTGAAGTACAGGGACCCAGAATTTGCCGGAGCCTGGATCACCACGTGCTTCCCATCAATGGCACCAACACAATTTGGAAAGTTCCAGCGCTCCTGAAACTCAGCAGCGATGGCTCTCCAGTCCTCCGTCTGTGGTACCGGCATGTACTCCTCAACCAGGGCGGTCCAGATGGCACCCGCAACCTCCTTCACGATGACAGCCACTGTTATATAACCGACCCGATAGCTGAATGCTATGGTCCTGTACGAGGCACCGGTTGCCAGGTACCTGAGAAAAAAGTAATATACTTGATTTAAAAAAAAAAAAGATATGTCAGACGCCACACAGACACAGACCCCCCCCACACACACACACCACAGAAACACACACAGACCACAGACACACACAGACCACAGACCAGACACACACACAGACCACAGACACACACCCCAGACACACACATACCACAGACACACACACAGACCACAAACCACAGACACACACAGACCACAGACCCCACACACACACAGACACACACACAGCCCCCCCACACACACAGACACACACACAGACCACACACACACACACAGACCTTATACACACAGACCACAGACACACACACACACACACACATATACCCCAGACACACACACACACACACACACACACACACACACACACACACACGCACACACACACACAGGGGAGCAATACTGTGTTTACCTAGCTATCTTAATTAATGTCATCCATCTGAACTAAATCACAGACTTCATTCATCATTCATCCATGGCATGCATTCTCTCTCTTTATATACAGAGTCATATTACAGAAGTAGAAATACACAAAACGTACCGTAGGCAGATGGTGAGTCGCTCGGCGGGTCTCCGATTGACAAACGCATATGGGTGTCTGCCTTTGCAATCAGTGGACCCACTTTTCCGAGCAACTCGTCGAACACGTCTTTGCTCATCCTGAAGTACTGCTGAAACAGTACATCATCCAGGCGGAGCTCTTGGACAAGAATGTGGTATTCCCCCCGTTGCAGACGTTTTCTGAGTATCGGATGTACCCAACAGCGACGCACAATATGTGGCCTCCTGTGAGACATTGCATATACCAACGCTACTCTTGCTACCCTTGCTACAAAACCGGCATCCATTTTGGCAATAGTGGAGAAGAAGCGGGCTTTGTATGCCGGGGGCGGGCGGGAGATTCCTGGGAGATTCCTGATTGGTTGTTGGTCGCCTTGGGTGTGTGAAATCGCCAAGCTTCAAACACGCCCAGCATCAAGATTTTTCAAGATTTTTTTCATGCCTGTGTGTGGACGGGCCGTCAGGCTCAAGATGAAGACATGATGAAGACTCAGGCTCATGATGAAGACTCAGGCTCATAATGAAGACATGATGAAGACTCACCCCTAGATTCCACCGGGTCCGTCTGCGGCGTGTTACGGCTGTGCCGCGGCGTCCGCAAGGATCGCGGCCACTCTAGTCAATGGGTGCTATTCCACCAGATGCGCCGCGTTACGGCCCAGAAGCGTCCCATATGGTGTTTATGTGATGTGAAAAAAAATGAATGAATGGATTATAAATATATCAGCAATTAAACAAAATCTTACATTTATTTTCACAAAATACGTCTCCTTGCAGTATCAACACTAATTCGGCTGACTTTGATCCAATTGGTAGATAGGTTATATTTACACCGTATTTTGTGAAAAGAAATGTAAGATGTTGTTTCATTGCTGATATATTTATGATCCACGTCAAGTATTCAGTTTCGGCGGCATTTCTTCCTGTTTGTCCAGAAGTCTTCTCATCAGTGATCTTCTCATAAATAGAGAACTACGGCAGATATGTAATATTTAATGCAGCCGAACCGTGTATTACAATGCCGTTATGTGATGACTTCCAAAGAGAAAAGCAAGCACACTCGGAATAAAGTTTTTTTTTTTTTTTTCACATCACATAAACACCATATCCCAACGTGCATTGCGGCTAAAACATCCAATCAGCGAGCTAAGGACCTTTCCTACGTCTGTTTCCGGTATTGTTCCTGTAATGAGAGTTCACATTTATGCTACATTGAAGGGTGGAATTGACTACACATCTTCAGAAACATAAGTTGCTTCAGATATAACTCATAGCAATATTATAACCATTAAAAAAAGCCAACTGCATTAAAAAAACAGTTAACAAACACTAGGTAAAGTATTTTCCTTCAGTAATGAAGATGTAATTCCAATGACACACCTGGGGTCTCTGTTCTGTCTGTTACGCTGAGCCATGCATTGTCTGGAACGTAAAAGGGACGAAGAAGACGAAGTGAAGTGACGTACTTCTGGTTCAACATGAAAACATTCCCAGTTAAACATGCAAAAATAAAATAAAAAGATAAAACACTGGCATGTAATTTACGTTAGAATAAATAGAATGGTTTTGAATAATAGATGATAGTAACATCTACGTCACTTTACAGCCCCGCCCACTTTTGGGGGAAACAACGCTGTCATTTGAACGGCGATCAAGCCTGAAGCCACAGAGCTCTTCTGTTACTGTCCTTTCTTCTTAGAGGAAGTACAGAAACACGTAACTGGATGTGTTTTTAATGTTTGAGGTGCAATAAACGACACAGCAGCTTTTTGGCATGTTAAAACTATTATTTTCCGCCTCGCTCATGAGAGTAACAGCTGGAGAAATTACAGCCTCGCCTACTGATTTTAATTTAACCATAGATCGAGACCGAATGTCGATTTCAAATGTGTGCTCTAAAATGATATTTATAAATGACTATTATCATTATTATAAGCAAGACAATAAATGGCAAAGATATGTAGAAGATAAACGTATTTAAGATACGTTCGTGGGAGAAAATACGTTTCTTGCTAAACGTAATTGAGAATGCAGTTTAGTTCTGTGGGAACGTCATTTTTAGGAGACAGGGTTGTCTAATGGACTGCTTGACAGCAAAAAGAGTCAACCGGCCATCTCCTTGGGACAAATGTACAATGTCCCATTAACACTAGAACCGCCAGGGGTCGCTGTATACCTAAAACCGCCAACGGGTCAAATGTACCCGTTAGAATGCATTGATTTCCAAGGTACAATGTTCTTTTATTTATCATACTAGAACACAGGGTTAAGAGTGAGTTTTGATCGCACAGTGATGAAACTCATACCAATATAATCTGTGGACTCTCAGCTTTCATATTATATCTAGTGTGCAGATAGCATGAAGTATAAAATATCGCTAAAAGTGTCTCTCTATCTATCTCTCTGTCTATCTATATATAACTAACTATCGATCTATCTATAACTATCTATCTATCTCTCTCTCTATATATATATATATATATATATATATATATCTCTATCTCTCTATCTATAAGGAACCGCAGTAAACAACAGGCGTTGCTATAGCAACATGTCATGTTTATGTTTTGCGCGAGATCAATAGCGCGAAAATCACTGCATTTCCTATAAGGTAAACAATATTACCCGCTGGCGGGTATGGGTATAAATGAACATTTTGTGGGCCTTTTTTTCAATCTGACTCCATATTAACAATTTTTAACAACAGAGGGTGCTACATAACACACTTTCAGGAAAGGTCATGGACTGGGAGACTTTAATATTGAAAAAAAGTTACATACAATCAAGGAACAGCTGCGGGTAAAATGTACTCCGCTACAAAGAACAGCTTGAGACATGATTGTTTTTTACTCAATTACGAATGGCTTGCTCTCGTGCACGCTCCCCCAGACACTCTCAGTATTTCTTGTAGAGTAGAAGGGAGAGATTATTATTATTAAGTAACTTCCTTTCTGCTCAGACAATCATCATACGTTTTGAGAAACTGTGTTGATTTAGGCCTACTGTATACATGAATATAAATAGCTGAAAGTCTCAAGTCCCACCTCCTGCCCCTATATGCTGCATTTTCCAAAACACATACCACTGACATTATCAACACACCAATCGAGGGATAGAAAAAGATCATGGCTAGCCAATGTCAAGGCAAGACAAGACACGTTTATTTATATAGCACCTTTCAACACAAGGAAATTCAAGGTGCTTTACAAAAATGAAAGACATTCAGACAAAGGCATTTAAAAACAAGAAAAGATAATAAAAGAAACATTAAAAGAAAAAAGACATGAATAAAAAGTTACAGTGCAGTTTAAGATGTGAATAGTTCACACAGAAGTTCCACTTTACTGATGCCTTTCTTTAAGGTTTCACCGAACATGAGCTGTGTACGCTTGTATGGCACATACGTCCCGAGCAGCATACACAGAGAAAAGCAGCCAGGACAAAGTCCCCAGACACTGATTCCCTGGGGTTACTAGCCCCAAATGTTCATTAACCAAAAACGAAACACAACCGCTCAGTTTCAATTAAAAGCAGCGGCAAAAAGATAAGTCTTCAGCCTGGATTTAAAAGTAGTAATGAATGTGCGTAATATCTTAATAAACATGAACAACTGGCTAGCAGCTGTTCAGATATATCGGCCAACCCTTAGGGTGCTTTCACATACAATAAGCTTCATTTGGTCTCTGGACCAAGTGGACCCAAATATTTCTCGGTTCATTTGTTTTCCGCACCAATTTTATTGACAGCTTCCACACTAACCCAATTAATTGTACATAACATGCAAACAGACCTAAGGTTGTTTTACTAACCCAGGTCAGATGTCAAAGCATCCTTTGCTAAAAGAACAAATTCAGACTCAATATATCATATTTGCCACCTAACTGGTTAATCTGGCTGTAGCCGACCTACTAGCAAAGCAAAATACTACAGAGCTGAGAGTGTTGCCCTGACCGCTGCATATATTAATGTCTAGTCCCAGTCAAAGGAAACATTACTATCACAGCCAGGCAACCCGCCAAAAGCAGCCGTGGGCGTGGCTGCCAAGAGGAGGAAAAAAGATAAGACTTCACCGGAAGCAAAATTACACAACAGTTTATCTTGAGTCGTCCAAGGAACTAATGACTAAATCATACGCTGACTGATGCACTGCTGACTCCTGACAGCAGCTGCTGGCAGGGTCTCAGTGGGGGCCGACCATCAGAGGGCCATGGATGGGAATACAAGAGGTGGGTCCAGCAGACTGAGGAATGACGTGAGCTGGACTTCCTGTCAGAGGAGAATGTTCCAGTTTGGTGGTTCTGATCAGTGGCGGCGCCAGGGTATGGCTGGGGTAGGCTACAGCCATACCAAGAAATGGCTTAGCCCTACCTTAGCCCCACCATGAAAAATTATGTTAAAGTAAGCATGTTGAGAACACAGATTGCGAAAATCTACCGGTCGTGTCCACAACACACAAACTGTTCCTGCTGTAACAACAAGTGCACGTTACTGACGCAATATGGTTGAGACCATTCGGGCTTATGCTAGAGGGGTGCAAGGAATAGTCTAAGTAGTGGGGGAGTTTTATACACTAAATGTGTGGAAATTCTCTCACGTTATAATATCAGCGCGGCCGCGGTCCGATCAAAATGCCTCCGAATGCAATTTGAACAGACCTACAGCCAATCAGAGCAACACAACGTTGGGTCTGCTGCGTCATGCATTACTGATTCGTCACGTTCACAGTGAAAAGTCCCCAAACTCGCGCCGAGTAAATTGCAGACAGACAGCAGAACTTCTAGGATTAATTGTATATTTCGGATGGATAGATTTGTTCTTAAACGCCCTCGCATTGAGGTACAAGTCGAACAGGTGCCAGAGTTACACGACCAACCTGAAGAGTGAATAGTGAGTTTTGAATATATTTTGTAATAATGGGTCATTTGAAAAAGTGTTTTGTATGACAATAGAGATACAGGCTACCTGTTGTGTGCTGTATCTGTCTCTCTCTGTTTACCTGTGTCTCTGTCTCTCTCCCTCACTCTCCCTCACTCTCCCTCTCTCTCTCCCTCTCTCTCTCCCTCTCTCTCTCCGTGTCAAATCTATATGCCAACTGTTCTTGTTTCTGCTGCTGCGTAGCATGTTGTAACAACGTGGAATTAGCAGAATAGGCTATTGTATTGTTTAACTCACACCTGTTGCTCTCGATGTAATTTAGCTGATAAAAGGAGACTAATAAAAACCTCACGCGTGGCGTTTCACTGTCAAGCGTGTATCTAATTATATTACAAATACTGACTTGAGCCCCACCACTGTATGGGTAGCCCTACCATAGATTACAAAAATACTCTGGCGCCGCCACTGTTCTGAAGAAAAATAAATATTGGTCGATCATTGAAAGTTACTATTGAAAGTCATTCAAAGTAAGCTTTGAGCGTTAATCTGCAGGACCCTGCCAGCAGTGATATTCTGACAGACTGTTCATCCCTCCAACACTTGAAGTAACCAAGTATAACAATTCCTATTATTTTGATGACCCCAATTTCCTCTACCCAGAAGAAGCAACACACACTCTGCAACTGATAGGGAAAGGCATGCAAAAGACTCCATGCATTCTCAATAATGATTGTTTATTTCCAACGTGATTACTGCACATTCTACTTCTCTTCAAAACCTAAGTCTTACACTGTCCCATAATGAGAACATAACTGCTTTTGATATGCATGTAAACTTTATACTGAATAATATAATGGTGCATTATTAATGCCATCTGTTACTTTATGAAATGCTTTTTCAGCATAGCCAGAGATAACTGCAGACAACCTTGGATATAAAAACAGTATTCTTGTTCAGACTTCCTGCATCACTGATTTAGAAGAAGATGCATAGTGTGTGCTACTGTAGTGTCTGGAGCAAACAGTCTGATGTTCGGTCATAATGACAGTTGCTTCTCATATTCAATTCTCAAGACTTCTCTCTTTGTCAAACAAAGTGGTGTTAAGCGAAAGAAGTGCATTATTAGTTGAATTACATTTATGAGACATTGACATTCATGAGACTAGCACAACACACACAAGTCAAATAACAAGGTGGCTAACTTCATAAATCAATCAAATCAATGGTAGCCGTGTGGACAATAAACAGGATGTTATCAGTTGTACTTAATCCACCTGGATAAAACACACAGTCATGATATCTGGTAGGATATGTCACCGATAATCCCTTCCTCTGACAAACAATCATCTGGGAGCACTTTATGCATTTGATGGAACATGAGGATATGCCTGCTAATTGAAAAGCAAGGTCAAGTAAACATTTTTATATATTTGTTTTTATTTATAGTTGTTTTTATTTGTTTTCATTATTATGTATATACTGTTTTTTCTTTTTTTTGTATGGCTATTATTCGCATTTCCATGATGTGTATTTCATTTGTATTTCAGGGATGTAAGTTTATGTGCTTAGTATTTCATTATTGATACCAGCACTATTGTTATGTTCATTTTGTTGTTGTTGGTTGTGTTTTGTGTGTCGAAAATGATGGAAGACAATGGTGTGTGTGTGTGTGTGTGTGTGTGTGTGTGTGTGTGTGTGTGTGTGTGTGTGTGTGTGTGTGTGTGTGTGTGTGTGGTGTGTGTGTGTGTGTGTGTGTGTGTGTGTGTGTGTGTGTGTGTGTGTGTGTGTGTGTGTGTGTGTGTGTGTGTGTGTGTGTGTGTGTGTGTGTGTGTGTGTGCGTGATAGTATTTTCAGATTGATAATTTCCTTTAAACTGGGTGAGGTCCCACTGCAGTCATGTGCTCGGCTCTCAGATTATATAATGCCAAGCCTTTAATCCCCCCCCCTGGTAATACATTAGCATATACTACAGTATAAGCCTGCTCTGAGACAGATTGATTGCTATCTGAGCATAAAGAACACTGTCTGTAATCACACAGTTGGTAATGGTATGTGTGTACTGTACGTGTGTGTGTGTGTGTGTGTGTGTGTGTGTGTGTGTGTGTGCCCATGTGCATAGAGCGCAGGTGTACTGTAGTTCAAATATAACCTGCTTGATTACAATTATTTTAGAGGAATACTTTACGCAGAGTGTACTGTAGGCATATCAGCGTGTGTGAATGTGTGAGCAGGATATGAGATGAAGGCTTTTGTGGAAAGCATTGAAACGATAGAGGTCATTGGGAATAACATGAACACGCATGATTATTTCATTGCTACTTGATTGAATGAAGTCATTGATGTCTAGTATGTGGGTAACACTGTGGCTGAAGGAGGCTTTAATGCTCTCAGTGCTGGGGAAGACATAATGAGGTCAGACGTTCCATTCTGCATAATGAGCCAGTTTATTCAAGGTACAGTATATACAGTGCTGATACTTCTTACTCTCATGAATCATTGAAATGCAGCTTTTCTGAAGAGACCCCTTTTGGGTTGTCCCTCTCCTGTAGTGTGTTCTATATGTGTGTGCATGTAAATGGACTGCAAAGGCTCAAATCCCTGTGTTCTCTCCAGAGGGAGTTTCAGACTTTAAATGTGTCAACAATATGCCCTTGGACTCATCAATGAATTCACTAGAATATGGTAGACAAAGTTAAAGGTCACTATAGGGGCATTCACACCAAGTTCTTTTCCCACAATAGTTCATGAGAACTCTTTTAGTTCTGATGAACTAAAGCAGATCGCGTTCACACCGCAATGAGTCCCTGGGGGTGGATTAGGCAAATGAAGCCGCTGACGTCACTTCTTCTTCTTCTGCTTTGGGTTTACTGGCAGGCCGCAAACAACTTCACGGCGAGTACAGTAGGTGGCGGTACGCACCTTAAAGTTGCAATCCGCCAAAAAACCGAGAGAAGAAGAAGAAAAACTTCCGCTTCCGCTGTATGCGTCTGTTTACCTTCCGACCTCAGACATGATGGAGTTGACTGAAGTTGTTTTGGTGCTCGTGTTATACAGCTTCGTAACTGAGTTATTTAAAATGACAATAGTGCAGACACGCCTTAGTGCAAAGATAACATGTCAGTATCAAATCAGTGTGGCAATATAATAACAGACTGCCAGGTGTGTCGTATGCACAGTAAATAGGCTCATCAGTTAACACACCTTTATTATCCCCCTGAGAGCAACTGCATCCGTCTGCCATGACCCCTACAGAAACCTACGTGTTAGTTTGGGCCCATAGTGGACTCCATTTTGTGTTGTGTCAAATGGAGGAAATACAAAGTTAGCAAATCCCCATGTCCTCCTCAGAGGACATTCATAAAAACATTTAGTTTTAGGTCAAATAATGATTACACTGCTCTGAAACTCACTACACGAACTCCTAAGATGTTCCCTTACTATAATTGATTAAAATATTGAACTCACAACACTGGTAATCACTTACATCTGATGTATAGGATGCTACACAGGTCACTGTAAAGATAAAGTGTAAGAGGAGAACTAAGCAAGATACAGGATCTGTTTAATCGCCATGTAGGTTCTCTTTTATTTATCAGCAGCAGATCAATAAGTCAAAACAATATAATAACAGTGGCAATATACGTATATATATAATAACAATAATAGGTAGGCTCAGCAGCACACAAAGTGAAGTGGCAGTATTAATAACAGTGGCATATATATATATATATATTAGGGCTGTCAAACGATTAACATTTTTAATCAGATTAATCACAGCTTAAAAATTAATTAATCAGATTAATCACCATTCGAACTATGTCCAAAATATGCCATTTATTGATGCATATTGTTGTGGGAATGGAAAGATAAATGAAAGAAGGCGGATATATCCATTTAACATACAGTATCTATGTTTATTATAACATTTTTCTGCGTGTCAAAATGAAAGACAGCCCACACACCTATCCATCATCAAACCGTGGGGTCTTAATTCATTACGTGTTGATTTCTATCAACGGGGGAGTACTTCAGGAAAGTCGACGGGGGGGGGGGGGCTAGTGGAGTACTTCGTGGCCACAGAGTGTGAACGTTGTGATCAGCTGTTTTAGCGCAGTTCTCCAGTGAAGGGGGGGAGTCTCCCTCCGCAGCCGGTTGGCGTAGTTTTGGCACAATTCCGTTGTACAGACCGACGTTAACAGCAGCCCTGTCTGTGCACACGGAGACCGACTCTGTCGTCCGGTGATCTAACCGCCTTCTGGAAAAGCTTCACAAGTACGTCGGTACGCAAATGCGCTTTGTGACACAAGTGACGGTACGCATTTCAGATTACGCACATAACCTGCGTACCAGTTATGTGCACCCCTGTACTACAGCAAAAGTATTCTCCGTCGGGACTTCCTGCAACAACACCACGCCGTTATCAAAGATGTTCTATTGAGAAGACGATCACTACGTGACAAAAGTTTTCAAAACCGTGGCTACTGAAATCAATCTTACTAACTGCTGTCTGTGCAATTACTCCGCGCGAGGTTGGCAGACTTTATTTTTGCTTACTTTAACATCATTTTTCATGGTGGGGCTAAGCCATTTCTTGGTATGGGTGTAGCCTACCCCAGCCATACCCTGGCGCTGCCACTGGTGGCACGTATGGGGCGGGCCATTCTGCACATGCGTTAAATGCGTTAAATGCGTTAAATGCGTTAAATATTTAACGCATTAATTCAAAAAATTAATTACCGCCGTTAACGCGATAATTTTGACAGCACTAATATATATTAATATATATAACTAATATATATATATATATAATATCCTATATATATAATTAATATATATATATATAGATAGATATATTAATGATATATATATATTATATTAATATATATATTATATATATATTATATATATTAATATCTATATAATATATATATATATATAATATATTATATATATATATATATATATATATATATTATATATATATATATATATATATATAATAATAATACAAAATGGACTGTCCCAGATGTAGGGATTATTTTGTCCCGGCATGATTTAGCGCTGTGGACGATTCCCATGGCCGCTAACTTTACCGAAATGCAGTCGTAAATGTTCGCGTTGGAAACTGCCTTCAGTAGAAGTCTCTGGATCGCGTCGTCCGAGTAAATCTCCAGAAGCGCCGACACATCATCATCACTCCACCGCTCCGCTGATTTATTTGGTGTTGCCATAACTGCTTTCACAAAAGTAATCTCTTCTTGGTGCGCTGAGCTTTTAATGCGAGCGAATAAAATGGCAGCTTCCAAAACTTTTTCAGAGATGTACGGGGCGTGGTTTGCAATCCGCCCAGCCAATCAGACATAGGAACCTTTTTCTCCCACGAAAGTCCCTGCTCTCTAGCAGGGACTGGAAAGGGGGTAAAAAGGTTCTCATTAACTCATTTAGTTTGGGGGCTTTTTGGTGTGAACGCGAATATATCTGAGTTCTGATGAACTATTGTGGGAAAAGTACTCCGGTGTGAACGCGCCTTATGACATCACACAACTAGCTAGAAAATGAATGCACTGAAAATGAAAATTTCACACAAATGTTTGAAAGGATAAGATAAAATGACAAGATGATGACATTTGATGAGGTATACATTTAGTGTATGTCCTGAGGTGTAATGTAATCTTTAAATATCTAATAATACATACAAGAAAAAGTCTTATTTTGACATAAATATCCAAATATGTAAAGCTTAATGTATGTTTTCGAACCACATCATTATCTTTGTATCTGTAATGTTCTGGTGCTCTCACAATGTTACTACAGCGCCGTGTTTAATCTCTCTGCAGCAGCCTGTGACATCACACACTGCTGGGAGGTGACCCGGTGCACGCTGCTGATTTCATCACACAGGATGAACACGGATAATCATTTCTGCCAGAATGAAATGATTTCTACCAGTCCAATAAGGAGCTGCTGCGGAGCGGCACTCCTCTCATAGCTACCCCTCTACTGCGGGGTAATCAGTGCAGCCACCAATCCTATTAGCCCCACTTTTAATCTAAATGGAATCGATCTCCCGTGTGCGGTCAAACACTTTGCCCCCCAGGCGCTGGGAGCAGTGACTTCACCACTGTTAATGTATTCTCATTAATTACTCCCTCACGCCAGAACACTGTGTGCTGTGTGTGGACCTGCATCTGTTGGGACACAAACGCAATGCTAATGGCTTTCCTCAAATTGCTCTGAGTTGAGCTCTATGGCTTTTACTGACTGCAGTGTTACGGGTAATACCGACCTGCAAGAAGTCCTGTTTGTTTTTGAGTTTTGAGCCGGCCCCTCCGGGTGCTTTGCTGCCTGGCTGGAGTTTCACAAGGGCTTCATCCCTGAGACTGTTTGTCAGATCCAGAGGTCAGTGTGCAATGACCTGCAGGAACATTAAAGAGGTAGATATCTCCAACAGCGCTGTAGAGTGGTTGTTACAACCCGGCTCCTGGGCTGCAACAAAAAGCAGGGAGGCGGGACGAGGGGTAAGAATATAACAATCGTTTATTTATAATAAACAAATAAGTGAATGGAACCAGCAACAGGTCCCCGAGGCTGGCACGGAGAGAGTGCCCAGAGGAGAGAGAGGGACGTATCCGGCTGGGCTCTCTTCTTGGAGGCCTTTTGGACCCAGGTGCAGCTCATCAGGTAAACGCCGGCCCCACAGCACCGGATCCTGCAAACAGAGAGAGAGAGAGAGAGAGAGAGACCACGGAACGCCTAGTGGTGTGGAGGGGTCGTCACAGTGGTGAAGGTAACAAGTCTTTTTGACGGCCGAACTATAACTTACCGTCGCCAGGACTCTCTCTACAAGACCATACATCTTTGAGTATTGCAGTAAATAAGATATTTTGCAAACACTCTTTTATGATACTTACACGTTTTGTTTCAGTAGGATCATCTCCACATATTAACGCCACTTTGTGATTTTTTAAGTCTTGCAATCACCTGAAGATAAATGCTAACTTTAGACTATGATCCAACTACATTATGGTCGCATGGCTGGGCATCACCACCGCTAAGCCAAAGGCGGCTATTGTTCGGCGCCTGAAAACCTGGTTAAGTAGTCTTATAAGACACACAGGATCTGTTTGTGTGTCACTTGGAAGCTTAGGTTATTCTCCAGTGGGGTATTTACTGACATATCTTTTCATTGAACAGAAAGTGTAACATCTCTTAAGCTTGTTTTAACCACATCAATTATTTCAGGCATCTAATGAATTTCAACTTGGAGACGAGGGAACTGGAAGTGCTAAAATGGTTTAAGGGCTCATTCCTGCACCACTCGATAGATATCACCTGCCTGTATGAAGTCTGGTCGTGTTCTCTCTGGCTCTATAGGTGATTCTTCTGGGCCTCATCAGGGCCTCATCCCTCAGACTCTCTGGTTTATTCCTGATCCAGAGGTCAGTGTGCAGTGACCTGAGCTGGACATCTCCAAGGGAGCAATTTTCCAGCCAACCCCTGTGCTAAGCTACAAAAAAACACTCATTATCGTCTGCCTTATATCCAAAACCTTTTCTTTTTTTTCACGCAACCCAAGAAATGTATTTGTATATAAAAATAATAATATAATAAGTATCAAATATTATATAATATAAATTGTGTTTCCTATAAAAGATAATAGGAATACATAAATATATTAATGGAATAAATAGGTCAATGAAGACACTGACACATGATTTAAGCGTATTGCAAGACAGTGAGATATACATGGAACTCAGATGTGTCCTTATAAGGTCATTACATTCATCCCCGCTTTACTTGATAGGAAAAACATACTTCATCAAGACATAAATGACAGAGGGATGAATAATTAATGTTATACTTCTGACAGCTTAGACTAGGTTGATCTGATCCTTCTTTGTCTGAGTTTGTTTGTCCCCAATGACATGTTATTGCTTTAGGTGCAGTAGTTCTGATCATTCTATCTATAGTTTAAGATATATTTATGTTAATCTGAAAGTTTGAACAGGTCCTTTCCTCATGCAGATAAATAGATACATATCGGAAACAATCATCCACAACTATGAACAAGGTAGACTCTTGTTTAACATGCAAGAATGAAATTCCTCTTCAGCACCATGGATAGCTCCTACGTGTCTTAGCTTGGCCGAGTGGCGCTATCCATGGTGCTGAAATGGGAACTTCATGTTAAATAAGCGTCTAACTCTTTAGTACATTTCTAGAATTGCATCCACTCACAGGAAATGAGAAATATTCCTGACTCTGCAAGAAGTTGCTTTGGAGACCTACATGTGTTCAGTACGGTATAAATCCTGAGCTTGGAAGACTTTGTTTCTTTGTAAGGACCTGAATGTGTGTCCGCTGAGATAAAAACAAAAAAAGCTTGCATTATTCTATGAGCAGAGTTGGGTGTAACCAAGCGGCAAACTGTGGGGTAGAGCCGGGAAGCCAATACGGAAGTGCCACACACTGCAGTTCATATATTGGCCAATAGGCGATGGCTGCAGAAAGGAGCAATTTCCATAGACCCCCATGTTAAAATGCCCGATTTTACAGCAGAAAAAAACATGTTTCTACCCCTGGCTCCATACATTTTATTATCGATATAGTTAGATTCCACCTTCATGATTATGGATCTGTGAGTGAATTGTTTTCTCACGCGACCCTTTATATTTATATTAGGTCTTAAAGTTTGTGCATACATTAGGGCGTGGTCACTTTGATTGACAGATACGTGCCTCACTGTCAGCTAACAGCAACTTGTCCAATCTGCTAGGCTACAACCATAGAGGCTACAACGTTAGTTAGTTGTAGTTACTGTACTTGATCCTTTAGCTGTGTTCGTGGTGATCGTGCCTGTTAGGGAATATTGTTACAAATACCAGATAATTAAAATGTCGTGCTGTGCGCTTGAATGTACTAACAGATCTTCCAAGAAGTCTACTTTCAGCTTTTTTCGGTGAGTAAAATGATAATATTATACATGTTAACCCCGTTAGCAGGTGTTTGTGTGCTTGTTAGCTTAGCCTGTTATGTAGCTTATTAGCCAGCTAAGGATGTAACCCTTTATACATATATACAGTTTAGTTTATGATTCAGCCTTGGGTAAGACTTTTATACTATATGGCTATGACGCCCATAATGCTAAACGGGAGCAAATGTTAAAAGGGGTGGGCCGCCGGAGTCCACGCCGCCGAAGCTAACGGGGCTGCAGGGTGCTAGCTCGCTAGCGCGTCCCGGCGGCCGTAGCTAGCACCCTGGGGCTCCGTTAGCTTCGGCCAGCGGCGGAGTCCGGCGTTATAACTGGAGATCAAGGAATGCATCGTAACGCGGACTTGGTTCGCCTGCAGCCCGCTGTAGTATTAGCTAAATAAATGATGTTGAGCAAGGCTTATTAAGCTGAACACCGCCACAATTATTCTGCTATGTATCGGTACTTATTTTATTTTATTAACGTGTGAATGACAAGCATTAAGAATAATACCAAATAGCTAATTATCTTGCAGATTGTCTCGTTTGATTATGAATGTAACGTTTATATAGTGGAACTACACTGTTTTATCAAAACCAAAGTGCCACGCAGTGACTTGGTATGCATGTATTTCAGCAGGAAATGTGCAACCTAGATGACATTTACCAACACAGACTATATAGAAATATTTGTAAAAGTTGTTCATGCGTTACTAAGTGAATATGGCATTAACCCTCCTGTTGTCTTCGGGTCAAATCTGACCGATTTACTACTTTCATCAATCATGTTTTACATTCGATTGATACTGAGAGCATGTTAGCTTCTTAGCCTGAGCTAGGACTCGAACGTCACGCTCGTTGGCAGCAGGTCCCGCCCTGTCCCTCCTCGGCTCCGCCTCTTTGCCCTTATTTGGAGAAGGCGGGAGTTAGACTCTGACGACACCGTCGAGCCGTTAGTTACAAAGTAACGCGTTACTGTAATAATATTACTTTTGTCGGTAATGGAGTAGTGTAACGCGCTACTTTTATAATTCAGTAATCACACTACAGTTACTAACATTGCCCCGACACGCGTTACTTCGTTACTTACTAAAATCAGTCATAATCAAACCTCAACAAACACCTGCAAAGAACACATGCTAAGGTGAAGCTAACGCACAGCTATTTGTTGTTTGTTTATATCACGTAGTCTGTTCTTCTTCTCTGTTTTCCGGTTGTTGCCTGTTTTGAATGACGAATACACACTACCGCCGCCTGCTGGTAAGGAGAGTTATTGCCACTCACGCATGCGCAGTTCGTACGTGCTCGGCTGAAGTCTTTGCGGTGTGCTCCAGTCTGGTTCCAGTGCAACACATGGCCAACACGCAGGACAACACGCCGACGCAACAGCGTGAGCAAAGATAGACTGCACAAAATATACAGATATCAGGAGACAAAGGACAGCCATGGTCAGATAGGAAAACATTCAGGATCTGGATCAGTCTTATGCGACAATGGAAACTGAACTAAAGAGAACATTTGAAACTTTAGCAGTCTGCGTGATCTGCCTGCAGGGAGGGGCGGGCCGGCCCTGCGAGTAAAGTAACGAGTAAAGTAACGAGTTACTTTATGTAGAGAGTAACGAAGTAGTGTAATATATTACTTTTTTTTAGTAACGACCCCATCTCTGTCTATGAGGAACCGCAGCAGCTCAGTCTGTCGGGACTTGGCCTGGGAACCAAGACGTCGCCAGTTCAAGACCCGATAGGATCAAAAATAGGGGTGTGGCCTGGTACCTGGAGAGGTTCCTGTTTACCCCCTGGGCAATGGTGTCCATGGTCTCATTCAGCAATGCACTGAACCCCCAACTGTCGCCTGAAAACCTGGCAGCCTGTTTGCTCTGACACATCTCCATAACAGAATATAGTCTGTTTGCCAGCTCACAGAGTCCTATTGGGAATGTTGAGTACCCCAAAGTGTTGTGTTAGAATGTATTGCACGGGTCCCCAGCACATAGAAATGCCAGATGCTAACTTGCATATGTTGGGCAATTTGCAAAATTAGCACAAGTTGCATTCATTTTCATTATAGCCTATGAGGGCAATAGTTCAACAATGGCTTGGCTGATTTGGACAATTTGGTGTCTTATGGGTAATTGAGTATGCTGAATCAATTTCTGACATTTTTAGGATCAAAAATTGCTCCTGAAAATGTCAGTAATGGATTCAGCATCCTCAAAACTCCACATTTCCGGGGTACTATGCTGGCAACTAGACTCATACATAAACAACTGACATATGGGTTCAGACCAGACCCTATAGTCAGACATCCACACTGTGACCTGATCCATTCACAAGCTTTGCAGCATTAGGTGCCGACGGCTGACAATTGACCTCTCAGGATCAGCTGATGCTCCTGGGCATCCAGATAATGAGCTCATACTTTGGACTCCCAGCTGTGAGGGCTCCGTCGGGTCACCATGAGGTGACCGTTGCCCCTCCTCTGATTGGCCTTCTCAGCCTGCCCTGCAGTAATCCTGTCTGCAGGTCAGAAGGGGTTGGATTAATCCCATGGATATAGCACCTCTTCTTCAGCATTTATTTCAATCTGACACTCTCACAACAACTATGGATACAGTTCCAGTGACCAACACGTACACGTACGTATGCATATCTTTATAACATAATACACACAATAAGAAAAGCACCTTTGTTGTATGCTGTTGGATTGATACGTTTAACAGGCGGCGTGCGTTGACGCTTCAACACTTCTGCCCATTCACTTTGAATGGGGTGACGTCACGTTTCGCCGAACTGCATTGTGGGGGCTCGCAACGAAAGTTGAGCAATGTCCAACTTTTGAAGCTTCGACGGAAGCGTCAGCCAATCAAATCCTATGCCAGTACAAGCTCTAGCCAATCAAACCGCGTGCTTGTGTGTCCGGGGCGGGAGATTCATGTGATTGGTTGTTGGTGGAGTTTCAGACCCCCCCCGCCGGCAAGCTAACTGCCGGTAAAACAACAAACCGAACGTTTGCCTTCCGCCTGTACCTGGCACAGCAAAAGATTGCAACAGTTGACTCTGGTGCTGTAACTTTTCCCAGACTGACGGTTAAGTATGATAAGCAAAAGCACAGCATTAGCCTATACATAACTGTAACATTAGCGTTTGTCAATATACCTTTATGTTCTCGATGTATTGTTTTGTATGTGAAGGTATTCCAATGCCACGCAGCTAAGTTGAGGTTAGCTTTGCTTTGCACAGACACGAGACCTTGCATACTGTATAGCAACCCCCCCTTTTCTAACCTGGCACTATTACAGCTTGTCCTCCTCCAAAAAACGACCAAATAGGTCGATTGTTCAGCAGCTTAGTAGAACATGGAGGAGGTCCTGGCAATATGTGTAGAGTTGGCAAGTTCTCCTCTTTCCTTTCAAGGTCAAAGGTTAATTGGCAATGCTAAATCCCCCTCAGGTGTGAGTGATTGTCGAGCCTAAGGTTGATTGATGACCTGACCAAAGCAACGGGAAATGGTAGGCGGATTGATGGAGAGAGGAACATCTGTTGGGTTCTCGGTCAAAACGGATTCATATGATTTCTTTCACCAGAAAAGTGTCGATAATAAACAGGAACAACTGTTTGTGACGATTGGTGCAGTTACTGTGAGACGACTGGTGCCAAAGCGCTGCAGGATGACATCCCAATGGCCCCACTGTGACGTTTACATTTCCTTTGGATGGACATTGTTGACCAGTAACACACTTTTTAATAACACATTATTAGTATTTTCAAATCAAAATGTATTTAGTCATTGATCATTCATTGGTTGTGTTCAGATGATAAAGGATCATGCATCCTTAAAACTACCAAATGAGCAATTATGGTTAAAGATGTTCAGGCTTGGGGAGTGACGGATTACGGGATTACATTATCAGGATACAAAAAGGTTCAAGAATAATCAGATTACTGTTATTTCTCAACATCGGGGAAAACTAGCAGGATTACAATGTTGTTCAACTGAAAAGAGCATATAGTGTTTGTTGTAAAAGGATTCAATGTATTCTGTGTAAGCTGTTCTGTTCTGCAGGTGTATACGTTAAGACTCAATCCATACGCCTCCTGCCTGCATCTGATTTATGAAAGGCAGGTTTTCCTATTGAAAGATAAAAGTGAAGTTAATGTTGAAAATGACTCCCTTTCCAAATGCAGGGTGTACAGAGTGGTTGTGGTGGATTGGGTTAGGGTTATATGTGTGATCAAACTGGCAAATGACTCAGTTGATCTCATGTGTGGTAATGCATGCTCAGCTCATTAGCATTAGCATTAGTCATGCTACAGATACTGATGTGAGCATTGGCAAGAATCCAATCTTATCTTTAGGAGAAATTAAGATTGCTAACAGCCGTGTGCAATGCTCTCCTGAAATCACTTTTGCACAACGCCAAGCCAAACAACTGTGTCTTTTGTATCAGAGGCAGTTAGAGGTCCCATCACACCCACTGACTTGACAACGAGAGTGAAACACTGAAGTAAACATTGTGTCACAAACAGGAAGGCACCGACCGGTATGACACATGAACATTGTGCTTTTCACTTTTAGTTTTCCTCTGGTGCTCTAAGTGGAGCGGAACCTAAAACAGGCAGCTGTGTATTCTCTTGTTCCGATTAACCCAGCCACATCTTTGTTCTTGTCTTGTATCTATATCTACGCCGGGATCCGGAGTCGAGGCCGATCCTCTTGCTGTAGTCCTGTGTCTTGGATCCTCTATCCCGAGTTCTGGATTAAGTCGTGGACTTCGGGTCGTGGCTGAACCTGTCTCTGCGGTCCTGCCTTGGGTCTCGTCATGCTGCCTCCCTGATGGCTTCCACAGGATTGTAGCTGACATCCTCGTGGATTCATCTTCTTATTACAGACACATGCATTTCCTAACATTCGGTCTATATGCTGTGAAATGTATTATCTCTTGGATTTACACACGGCATCTATTGCACGTCTGTCCGTCCTGGGAGAGGGATCCCTCCTCTGTTGCTCTCCCTGAGGTTTCTTCCATGTTTCCCTTTAAACTGTGGGTTTTCTCTGGAAGTGTTTCCTTGTACGATGTGAGGGTCTAAGGACAGAGGGTCTAAGGACAGAGGTTCTAAGGATAGAGGGTGTAGTTTTTCTCATACTGATATTCTGAACAATCTGTGCTGTTGTATTTGCTGTAAAGTGTCTCTACTGTAGGCTATTTTTATTATATGTACAGCACTTTGGCTCGACCAAAAATCGTTTATAAATGTGCTATATAGATAAAACTTGACTTGATTTGATTCACTGATCTGCTGCTGCCTGGAAACTGTTGTTATTATCCTCTGGTGGATCAAGGCGTCCGGTTTTCCTTTACACCTTGCATTCAAATGCATTGTTGGTAATCGGATACTGGTGTAAATGCATCCACAATGCAATGAGGACGACTGTGATCCTATAGGTGCATTGTCATCATATTGAACATTTCTTAACTTAGTTGCATTTCCAATTGACATACCACAACAACTACGTGGGGGGGGATTCAGAACTGTGCGTGACTCTTCCGATGTCACTGGAATGGATGCAGCTGTGGATCATGGAAGAGGTTATAAACGGTCCAAAGCTCAGCCAACAGGTTGACGGACAGCTCTGGATCAGTGGCAATGCTCCATTCATCCTCCTAACTTGAGATCTGTTCATATGTTGACATCCTGGAAGACATTAACTGTTTGAACTTAAACACATGGTCTGGACCACAATGTTGATTCAATAGTCATGTTAATTGCATAAAAAGCATTCTTAGGAACATAGCAGGAAGACACAACAGTTTAATGGTAAATACTATTATAATCAGGGGTGCACATAACTTTGTTGCCCTGGTTCTCAAAGGAGCACCTGGGGGGTATACTACGAAGCAGGATTTTCGCTTAGCCGGCTAAATTCAGGGACAACTCCGGCTTTCCGGTCCTACGAAGCTGGTTCTCTTTTTAGCAGGTAAGATCTCCATGGTAACTTATGCTTAGCGGCTAACCTGGTCGGCACCAGGTTAGGTTGCAGGCTAAGAGCTCAACTCAGTGAAAGCACCGCCTGCTGACCAATCAGAGCTCAGTGTGCGGAGTTTAAAGCGATCAAGTCATATTACAGGAGAAAGGAAATACAGAAAAGCTGCCGTTGCAGGAAAGACGGCCGGCAAAAATCACCGACTGTGTGAACGTGAACATTAATAGAATATCACCTCCATCTTCAGAGCAATCTGACTATTATAACATTAGCGTTAAGAAAGCTTACTTAAATATCTGCCACAACATAAATAACCGGATCAGAGTAACATTAAGTACAGTCCGCGGCATATCACTTCATAATGTATCATATATCTCCTTATCTGAGTCAGCTGAGCCGTATCTGGCCGTGCAACACTCAGTGTCACATACTGTATGCAGAAGTATTATTTTAAGCAACACATTAAGTTGACGAAACATTCGAGACAAATGTAATTAAAGTCAGATCGTGTTTTAGACGGGGCAGTGATATCATAAACCTGTTAATGTACGCATTCAAACTGTATTTGTGCCACACAGCTATGTGGCTTTGATCCTGGATCAAGTGTTTAAGTCATGGATGTTCAAAGTTTAACTTCTTCATTTTTGACTAGTATTATAGTTCACTTTTCATTCAGGAAGTATGACGCTGCGCTGTCAGTACGCTTCTCCATGTTTGTGATTGGTCGAATGCTCCAGATACCACCCCTTTCATGTGAACGTGCACCTAACTAGATAGGACACGGCTGGCTTGAGCGATCCACTTGAAGACCAGCGTCGTAGTACAGTTTAGCGAGAGCGCGTATGTTTTGGATTAGGCCAACGGGCTAACTCAAACATATCCAGGTTAGGTTGAACCAGCTTCGTAGTACAGGCCCCTGGAGATGTTGCTTGGTGCTCATCTTTAAAATGAAATAAACCGTAACTTTTGAGGGGGTCTTGACTTTATTTGCCAGACACACGGCACTGAACACACATGCAGAGGTGAACACAGAACACACATGCAGTGGTGAACACAAGACAACATTAGCACGACCAGTAATCCTACAAGCTGTCATCACTCCCCTCCTGACTGTTCTCCTCACTGTCTTCCTCTCTGTCAGACATGGTAGCTGATGATGTAGGCCTACTACTTTCTCTCTGGTTGAGTCTGCGATTAGCTGCTTGCATCCACAAGTCAACAGCTAGTTTTGGGTCGAAAGTCTCTGTTGTCATCTTAGACAAGTGGATGTAATCAAATAAGTATGTGAACATAACCAATAACCTACCATAGCCAATAACAAATGAATGTAACTTATTTTATTTGTGTTGTTCATTCATATCTTATTTTACCTTAACATTTATTTATTTATGCATTTTTTTTTATCTCCAGTTTTAAAGGATATTTTTGGTTACTGTCCTATAGTATACATTGGAATGATTTAAAACCTGTTTATCCCAATAATTATAAAGGAGTGCCTTGGAAATATGTGTTTACATAAATTGTGACCAAACCGTTTGAACTTAGACTAAAGTGAACTATCTAAACACTCAGAGTCCTTTACCTCACTGAGCTGTAGTTATCAGCCTCTCAGTCTGACTGGAGAGGACTCTCCCTCCACATTATTGTAGAAACATCTTCTTCTTATATCCGTTAGAGCAGCTAGCACCAGATGCTAATAACAACAGCGCCCTCCCTCTCTCCCTAGCTCACTCGCACTTTGGCTGTGAGCTGCGGGCGCCAGATAAGCCAACATCCCCCATTTCATCACTTACAGCGCCCATCGTACAGGGCAAATGAAACGTGTAACCGGGATGAAAAGGGTGTTACATTTACTTAATTATGAATGTTGTTACACCAAGGCCGAAAATTAGGATGAGCCCCAACGGTCAAAAAAATGTTTTCCCCTCCCAGAACTGCCAGCGCAGCGCCTCCACAGATCTGGCGCCCTAGGCGAACATCTAAAACGCCAGTACCACGGGCCTGTGGAACCGGCCCTGAGTTCATATCATATAGACTGAAAATATATGCAACTCGCAAATATCTTTATCTTTCTCTCTCTCCTCTCTCTCCTCTCCCTCTCTCAATGTTGGTACGCAAATGCGCCTTTTATCAAATGACCCGGTGCTCTTTTTTTGGTGGAGGTGCGCATGCGCACCTGCGCACCAGTTATGTGCAGCCCTGATTATAATGCTATTCATCAGCATTTGTATAACTGCTATACTTAGGAGTGTCTTTTCTTTTCACTGAGGCACTAACAAGCCTCCATCAAACTGTCTCCACCTTCCACACTGAAGCTTCTGAACAGATCATTCATCTCTCTTACTCTTTCCTCTGGTTATGGCAAACACCTGGATCATCCGGTGATCTGGCCCAGACAACATGCACGTTGTTGTCAGGTGAGAAAACATCAGCTACGGGAAGAGGGTTCTCTTGGATAAAAAGCAGGGGCTTTCATTTGAGCTTTAAAAGTACCATTATTGAAAATGAACAAAACATTACTCTGCCTTCTCACAACAGGCCTGATGCTGGATCAGATCAGTCTTTGGAATGAGAGTGAACAGAAATAAACACTGTGGTTCTGAAACTTCTGTGTCAGTCCGTGATTAGGAACCACAAATATTGTTGCCCATTAACTTACATTGGAGCTGCTGTAAATCCGCGGATCATTTTAGGGGCGTGATGCTGTGGATTGGAGGCGGGGCTTAAGGTAGACGCAAGGGCCCACGCTCTACGGTACTTTTATATAAATAAATAATATAAAATACAATTTTAAATAAAATAAATGAATGGAAATATAACTTTGCAATACACACTTCTCTGACCTAAATCAGCACAGTAACATTTAACAAATTATACAAAATAAAATTGTAATGTTATGAACTTTTGAAGCGTATTTTACTCACTGCATCTGTAATTGATGGCTACAGGGTTTAGCTGATCGGAAAAAGGTATGGCAAAAAAACCCACTAATATTAGGAACTCAGGTTACTGGAGGCTGTCTTCTCTCTGCACTCTGAACACATTTTTTAATTTCACTGCAGACGCAGGAAAGTAAGGGGTTTTAATGTTCTTTAAGCAAGACCTGCCACAACCTCTTCGTCATGCTGAGTCAAGACAGAGCGTGGAATCAAAGAAAGAAATCCAATAGTGCAGTCTATAAATGAATAAAGGAACACAGCCTGTTCTGCACTGATGGATTGTTACGAAACACGGACCAGATGACAGGCTAGATTCTGACTTAAACCCACTTCTACTTTTCCCTGGATGAACCTGCTAAATGTTTTGTCATAAGTATTTTCTTCACAAACAAGGAATTTGTCTTCGGTGCATACAAAGGGGAAAACATGGCGGAAAAATAATGCAAAAGTAATCACAGTAATGTAACTAGTTACTGTAATCAGATTACATGTATCTGTATCACAGTAACGCATTACTGTTGATAACAGCTGTAATTATATTTCAGTTACCAAGCAATAAATTGTCTAATTACTTGCGTTACTTTAAGGTCTTCAATACCTGCATAACGAGTAAATCAAACGTCCCCTTTCTCATGGCTGAGGAGACGGAGCAGGAATGTCAGTCTCATAGCAGACATAAGGTGGAGGACATGTTGCCTGTTTCCATGGTGGAATCGCCATCTTTCCCAGACAGACTGAGCAGGATCACTTTGAAGCTCCCTGTTCTGATGAAACTGAGCTAAAGGAAACATGATGTTCAACACAGAGCAGAAACAGAGGTCTGTGGTCAGTACTGTCCTTATCAGATTAAGGGTTTGTGCTGATCTGGCATTAATGAGGTTTCACTTTATATTGTTATTTGTCATTTGATTTAGGGTGCATCTCAGGTGAGGTTACAGAGTAGACCAAAAGTAATGTAACTAGTAGTGTGACTAATTACTTTCAGCATTGAGTAATTCAGTAAAGTAAGGCAATGCTTTTTTAAAGAGTATACTATTTGCTTAAGGAGACTAACGTCCACATACAATCACTCAGCATTGGTTATGCCGATGGAAACAATTGGGGTTCAAGTCAATTCTCAAGGATACATCGACATTGACTGGCATCCAATTGCTAGACAAACCAGTGACGGCTCGTCCACACGGCGGCGTGCGTTGAAGCTTCAACGCTTCTGCCCATTCACTTTGAATAGGGTGACGGCACGCTTTGCCGAACTGCATTGTGGGAGCGTTGCTACGCTTTGCTCGCATTGCTCGCTTCAAAACTTGAGCAATGTTCAACTTCAGAAGCTTTGACGGAAGCGTCAGCCAATCAAATCATATGCCAGTATAAGCTCTAGTCAATCAAACCGCGTGCTTGTGTGTCCGGGGCGAAAGATTCATGTGATTGGTTGTTGGTCGAGTTTCAGACACGCCCACCAGCAAGCTTCAGCGCACGCCGCCGTGTGGAAGCTCCGCTACTTCACAGCCACAGTCGCTAAACAGCACAACACTGAATTACACGCCAGGGCAGCTATCCACACCGCCGTCTAATGAACTCCCTGCATCAGATGGCACTGTAATGCTCTGCGGACGGTCTGGATTCAAGGATCCAGTTTGTTGCCAAACTAACTAGCTTTTAAACAATTGCCTTCTTCCAATTAATGGAGCAAGAGAACCCAAAGTGTGCCAGAAACAGTGGGTTGGGATTCCTGTCAATCAGACAAACAAACCCAAACCCGAGAGTACATGGGTCGACTCATCTGTTATACTGCTGATGCTAATTGTTGCATTATGGGAAGTGTAGCTGATTGCTAGGGACAAAATGTTAGCACCTAAAATCAATGGAATTCTCAAACTGTTCTGCACGTTTTAGATTTGGTTTCACTCAGGAAATAATCTTTTTACCAATTCATTTGGAAATGTTGCTTTTTATTAAAAACCATATCTAGTTTTAGCTTGTCAAACAGAACACATACTTATCCTGAGCTTTTAAAAATAAATGACTAGTTCATTGTGTTGCAGCTCCTTGACGTGTAGAAATGTGACAACATCTTGTTATATAACAGCTTTAAACAATGTCTTAATGTCTCCATTGAGTAACTGCAACAATTAAGCCTTTCATATACTCACTATTAGCTGTCTTATTGTTTAAAACATGCTGTGAACCATGGACACTTTGTGTGTGAAACCACTATAACAAGTTTCATTTTAATCACCATCTTGACTGTTATGGCATGTCAAATCCCCCACCCTAGTACTACCCACACTATTCATACGATAAGACATCCACTAAGAGAATATAAGAGGGTGGATCATCTCCTGGCAGGGAATGTGATCACTCTGACACCAGTGAATTTACAAGCTCTTTACAACAGGATCTTGCTTTCATCAAAAGCTCCTGCAGAGTGTGACCTCTGAGTGAACAGTGTTGCCTAACACAGGGCCTGTCCCTCACGAGGAGTTGTGTAATCATGTGGCACCAAAGAATATCAGGAATACTTTTTTAACCTATGCTCTGACAGTTTGAGATGCAGCTCCATTTACTTAGTATTAAAACATTGGTAATATTGTGGGGGCTACCATGTTCCAGATAAAGTGGTCCAATAGTGATCTGAGAGCATCGTGGCCTTACAGCTAACCTCTCTAATGCTCTGCAGTACTTCACAGCAGTGATGGCTTCTTGTTTCAACACACCCACACATTGCCTTGATTTGGAAGTTGTTTAGGTTCCACTGAGTACTCCTAATTATTCCTAAATCCTCCAAATTAAATGACCAAATACATTGTTTGTCCTCTAGAGCAAAACTTATAGGAGTTTTCAATATCATCCTGTGTCTTCCAAAACCATAACACATTTCAAGAAAGTCTTTCATCATGAAACGCTGTTACAGTTGGGTTAGGTTTATGCATGAACATAGTGTGGGTCAGTGCAAGGGATCCATTATGTTTCGGGTTAAATAACTTTTTTGAGGTTGGGACAATCCACCGTCATAACCCTAACCCTAACCCATGGTTACAATTGTAAACCCCCGGTTAAGGTCACGAGACGATTGTGATCATGTTTTTGATGTCAGTAAGACATGGTCTCCTGAGTAAAAGTCACATGGACATATCCATTCACTTTAACAGCCTGACTTCTTTCTCGGCTCTTGCCATAACAACGCTAATTAGGGCGTTGTCACTTGAATATATATACAAGTTGCTTTGGTGCCTGTGCATAAGAACTGGTGCATTGTTTTTTTATTTGGTAAGAAAGTCACATCATTTGATGAAAACTATTATCGGGTTAATCCACAGAGCACACTGTCACATGACTTTCAGATTACCTCAGTGTAAAGTTATTCAAAGAGGTAACATACAGTAGACTACCATTGCTAAACTAAAGGCAGTATCAATAGGCTGACATTACATAAAACAGGGCATGTGTCACTCACACTTTCACTGCTGCCTATACAACTACCACACAAGACTCTCAATAAAGGACTCTAGGGTGAGCAGTGGAGTGACATTTCAGCTTCTCATATATGGTTGCATCACTCTCAGGAATGCCTGCATTGACATTAGGTATTCTTCACAAGAAAGAATAACTATAGAAAGAAAGAAATAATGAAAGAGTGGAACTTGACTGTAGTTTCCACCTCTATGAAGCGCAACACATATCATTGTGGGGCAGGAAATGTCATGTTTACTAGATATGTGTTCAATTCCTGTGAATTGTAGAAAATATAATCAGGGTTGGGATTGTTATATATACAAGTATTAACCTACAGAACAGTACATTTACAATGAAGAAACAACATCTAATCCTTCTACAGCTAACACTAGGACCTTTTTAGGTTTCAGTAACATTGTAATCCCGCCAGTAATCCCAAATTGTTTAAATGTAACATACATCTGATTATGTCCTTGTTATTTAACTGTAAGGGAATTTTGTATCCCGATTACAATCCTGTTACATATTATCCGTTGTTTCCCAAGAATAATAGCTTCTGTGTTCAGATAAACAAATACAAACGAAAGCAGTTTGACACTTAAAGTGTTTAAGTTTTAGGGGAAAACAACTTCAGTGAAGATAATGGAGTTGAAACGATACAGGAGATAATTCCATTCTCTGCAGCCCTCCGTGTGAAACAGTCCTCTCCACTCACAAACGCCAGATACATTATTCTTTAAGAGCTGTCACCACTGCCTCTCTGCTTACATCTTCACCCTGTATTGAACCTCCTCTGTCCTCACTGTACCTCTACGGAAGAGGATTTCTTTTTGGGAGGATTTGAAAAAAAAACGTTTTTTTTTGTTGTGAGAAAAAAGTCAGAATTCTGACTTTAAAGTCAGAAATAGAGAACCAGCTTTAGTGAGAGACTTACACATTGCAGCAGGCAACAATGGAGGACGTGAGTGAATGTAGGCGCGCCAGAGCGGAATCTTTTTTTGTTCTGAGATCAAAGTCAGAATTCTGACTTTTTTCTCACAACAAAAATCATGTGGCCCTAATCCTCTTCCATATACCTCAGTGTCATGTCTCGGAAGATTATTTACGTTTGTGTTGTCCTGTCTTTGTGTTGTTTTGTGTCTTCCTGGTTTATTTGGAAAAGTAACTCTCCCTCTCGTTTCAGGTCTCTGCCCCACCGCCCCCCCGTCCGTCACCCTTGTCTGTGATTGTCTACCCGGTCCTGATTGTGCCACCTGTGCCCCCTCACCTCGTGTATATATTATCCTAGTCTCCCTTTGTCTTGTGCCAGTTCGTCTTGTTATGCCACGTAGACTACCCGCATCTGTAGCCAAGCCAGCATCATTGCTTTGCCCAGTGCCTTTTCCTCTAGTGAGTGATCTTTTGTTTGTTACCTTGTTTACTGTGCCAAACCCAGTAAAGGACCTTATTTTGAAAACACCCTTCTGTGTGGAGTGGTGCGTTTGGATTCATTTCAGAGTTCGGTTTTGACACTCAGAGGAACATTAAGCTGTATCAGCTGTCACTTACTCCTGATCACTGTTTGTCTTCCTCTTCAGACTCAGGGCTCTAATGACTATTGTAAGCACTTGAGTGCATTCAGAAATGTTCTGCAGAAAGCATCTATAGAATATAAATATATATATTTTTTTTTATTCTACTAAATTCATACAAAAACAAAAACGTATAATTCATACACACAAATGAACAAAATGAGTAGAAGCGGGAGGGCTGAAGCATAGCTAATGGGGAGTAGCCCTCCCGTGCATCATCATTGGCATCAATATAACAATGGCATTTATTTCGTCGTTAATATTTCAACTGATATAAAAGGAAATGGCACTGAATGTTTGGCTGACAGGTGCCAACGCGCTACAACATACTTCCATTAGGAGAAATGCTTAGCAGCATCTCAAACAATGCAAATATAAAAACACATGAATTAACATATTCAGTCACATTCACCAACTTGACAAAACATGAGCAGTGTTTACTAAAAGTGCTTCATGGACTAAATGCAACGGAACAGAAACCAAGGGAAACTAATAGGTGACGCACACAGCTGGGACCGGGGTTATAAAGTGGGCCAGCTGTCACTGGAAACGTCTCTAAAATGTACGTTTTATCGGCTCATTTGAACAATGTGATCACATGATTCCTTCCGATATTTTTGCAGATTTGCTGTAAGCTAGCTGGCTAACCTAGTTATTTCAAATATACTGACAAAAATAAAACAGAATAACTCTGCCAACGGTGATAGTTTCAAACTTTATAATTGTATTGTGTTTTGAGCTTCTTGCAGCGTTCTGTTTATGCAGTGGTTTTAGTAAACGAGGCGCAAGTTGGTGAAGATGTTCCTTCATTTACATGTTTTTGTCAATTTTGTGTTTATTTATCTTCCTGGTTTCTGAACACGCCCCCTTCTCCTAAGTGTAGTGTATTGAGCTGTTGCACCTGTTTGAACTGGAAAACAAAGTGTTGGATTTCAAAGATTCACACAATATCATAAAATATCCGGAATATAGACGATTGATACCAACCATGAAGTTAAAAAAAGGAGAAGCATTTTAATTTTCTGCTGTCAATCATGTATTGAGAGAATGTATTATTCCTTTCAATTCAAAATGCAACTCTCCATATGCGAGGACAACAGCAGAGAATGCTTCCTGTTCCATTGTTGTCCTGCAGCACTTCACAGTCCTCCATTGTCACAGTGTCTGGCACCATGAATACTCATGTGATTGGTCTTGTCTTCTCAAGTTGATCGGAGAATGTTTTTCTACCACCCCCCCATTTTTTCGGTGTACACATGTATACAATTATTTAACAAGAGACACAAATATTCTTGACCGAGTTTAGACAAATATCCCACCTTCTTATTATTGGGTGAAACAATCTCCTCTCCCTTAAAGTATAAGTTAACACTACATCAGTTCTGATGCAGCTGAAAAGGTTCTGAAGAAGCTATGATGCAGTTTGATTGTGCATAGATCGGGAGCATAATTAACTTTTTGAATAACTGAGTGCTTTGGAAACAGCTCAGCACAAGACAGGAAACGACAAAGACAATATGGTACGCACGGATTTAAAAATAGCCTCTTTACTGGAATCCACACCAGTACACTCAGAGAGAACTTACCAACTTTTAAACTTCCTGCCTGCTTTTAAAAGACGGAAAGTATCAGAAGTAGGACAGTCATGTTCTGCAACAGCACCTTCCCCGAGGCCCTCTGCACCCTTAACTCTTAAATCATTCATGTACTAAAAGAAAGCAAAAATGTTAATGTTCTAGCATTTAATGGTAAGATATTTTCACAAGTTTGTGTCAAGAGTTCAATAAAGACCTTTTCCCTGTTTTAACATGACCAGAGTTGGGTGTATTACTATGACTTTTGTCGGTAACGGAGTAATGTAACGCGTTACTTTTATAATTCAGTAATCACACTACAGTTACTAACATTGCCCGGCACGCGTTAGTTATTTTATAATTCAGTAATCACACTACAGTTACCTACTTACATAAAGAATGACTAGATTCTCCCTTTGACAGACAAGAGGGATTTCCGCCGCAGGTTTATATTTACGTAACATTTGCGCAACTTGCACGTCCACATGCAGTGCATAAACATGGCTGAGTCAGCGATACCTTTCGAGGGGTGGAGGCAGGGGCTTAGCTGGGGGGGGGGGAGGTTAGGATGATTCCAAGGGCCCAGCACTGGGGGGGGGGCAGAGAACACTATTATTATCTTTTTATTAATATGGTTTTATTATTATCCTAAAGTAAGTTAATGTAGATGACTCAAAAGTATAACGTCACAAAAGAAACAAACAAGTGCTTGTTACTCTGACAGAATGAGCACCCCTCCCTTCATTCATTGCATGGTATGGGCGCCTGAGCAATGGAGCAAGCAGAGCAGGTGCATCCCCACAATTGACCTTGGGGGAGCAAACGTGTGCTTTTGCACCCCCACTTTTTGATCATATGAAAAATATGATATGTCCCCCCAATATATCACTGTAAACATAAGTATGTAATTTCAATCGAATTAATAATACGCAATGAAAGAACTTGTGCTGATTATAGACACTTAATAGCGAGTTTTTAAGTTTCCAAAGATTGTGACCCCCCCCCCGCATTTCGCTCACAATGGTTTGATCAACTGCCTCCCACTCACAGCAGTCCTGATGCAGGTAGGTTGAGTGTAAATCACCGCGACCAGTCTGTCATTGGTGGCAGAGGCAGACCTTTTCAGTAAGTTGTTCAAACAAAGAATATGTTAGACATGTATTTACTTCTACCACTCAATACAATACAACACATTTATAATCATCACCTTCTCTTCATTTTCGCTGCATTGAATTACAGGTCACTCTTTATGTTAGCTAGCGGTTAGCTGACGTTTGATGCGACATCCTTTACTAGGCTCACCCACCAACAGTTCAGGTGCTGAACTGCTGATCCGAATGTATAGGTAAAAACCATATTATGCGTTTTCATCAATAAATAAATGGCCAATTTTTTTTTTGCGTGCGCGCTAACGCGCACTCGCATGGATTGGGGGCCCACAAATAGATTCTTTCATGGGGCCCAGAATGTCCAGCTACGCCCCTGGGTGGAGGCATGCCCATTATTTTGAGTTCGTCCGAAGAAAGGACAGGAATGTGACGGTGAGGTGCAAACTGTGTCCAGGCCAGAAGCTTTAATCCACTGCTGTAAACACAACGTCAAACCTCAACAAACACCTGCAAAGAACACATGCTAACGGGAAGCTAATAGCTAAGGAGGACCTCCGAATCCAGAGTGAGGATGTCGAGTAAAGTAACGCACTGTAGGCGCGCCGCATTTGCGTTTCAGATGAGGCAAAATCATGCACTCTCCGCAGTCTGCGTGATCTGCCTGTAGGGAGGGGCGGCCCTGCGAGTAAAGTGACGCGTTACTTTATGTAGAGAGTAACGAAGTAAAGTAATAAGTAATATATTACTTTTTTTGAGTAACGACCCCATCTCTGAACATGACAATGCCCCTAGAAATGGTTTCCCATTTTGGTGCACTGTTGTCCCTCAGACCCTGAGTCTTCAAAGTTTTCAGTCTGGATGGAACACTTTTGGCTGTTGTGATATCAATGGGGAGGTTTTGAATTTGGGGCCTCCAACAACACACCTGGAAAATAATGATTTAGCATGTCTGATCCATCCCTGGCAAACTTCCTTTCAAATGTCCAGACATCCATCATTCATTGTGTCCAAACGTTAATAAACGTTTTACCTCAATGAGGAAAATAGGTCCTTGTGGGGTTGAGAAATGGGAGTATGGTGTGAGGAAAAGTGACTCCATCGTGGGACGAGTTGTAAACCAGTCTGTGACTAGAAATAAACTGTGAAACACACCATATGTTATAGCAAACTGTTCTGGATTCTACCTCATTTGTTTGGATGTTTGGTATACAGTCATTTATAAAATGGACAAGTGAAATCAAGCAATCTGATTGGTTCTTAGCCGTGATATAATGAGCGTATACCACGGGTAGAATTGTAGTTACTTTTCACAACAAGTCAGTATCCCTCGGCGTCTGAGAAAAGCTACAACCGTTACAATTGTTACATTACGTCCGTTACGAAACTAACTAACTAACAAAGCTTAAAATGGAAACATGTATGGGATCATGTGCAGCAAGGACTTATTGACCGTTGTTAAGGACGCTCACATCTTCAGAAAGAAGGCCTGCAAGCAGTTTGCTTTTCAAACTGGAACAAGAAAGCAGCGGAGAAGTAACGGGCAGAAACCCTCCTTTGTACGCAGCGGTCCAGACATAGACATCAAACGGCGACACATATTCAGTGAGCAGTTCCTTTGGCATTAGGGCAGGGATATCTAGATACTTTCCAAGGCTTGACATAATGAATTGTGCTACTTTTAAAGCAAGCAACGATGTTTTCAAATCTGTAATCAAAAAGGTCCGCAAGAACACTATCGACCAATCAGATTGCTTGGTTTGCCTTTTCCGTTTTATAAATGTATTTACATTTCGTTTGTTACGAAACAAACTTACAAAGCTTTAACAAACATTTAAGGTTAACTTCGATTCCGGAATATTAGGACTCAAATGCAGTTTAAAAAGGGAAGCGGGCTTCAAAACAAAAGCGACTTTTATTTTAACAAAGCTGATGACATGAAAAAACAAGACAAAAACCATGAATCATGAACAGGTAGCACGAGGTAAGAGACAAACATGGAGGGTGAGAAAAGACAACGAACCGACATGGAGCACAGAGGAAGACAAGACTAAGGTTGCTTTCCGATAGTCCAAAAATCAGCTCCTAAATTCTAACCCTATCGTCTATTCCTTGACCTCTGAGTGAAACGTCACGGGGTTAAGGGATAGTGGATAGGAGAATTCAAAAGGACTTAAGAGAAGAGACCGCGGTACTTTAGAGAATCCAAATGCACTTTCACTATCCGACGTGTTTATGATGCGCCAGCGGACGTCATGAATGTGCGTCTGCTGCTGTGGGGAAACTATGGAAACTACAGTTTTCTATACAGCGGACTACAACATGGATGTTTAATAAGAACGAGGGACTACTGTAAACTCATCTAGAGACTCTGCACCGTGCTCTGATGCTGTTGCTTTATGCTTTATGAACGTGGACAACAGAGAAACATATTCTTCATGACCAAAGTTGGAATTGAAATAAAAAAGGAAAGTTAAACTTCTGCTCGTCACCCTCTCCCTCCGGTCCACATTAATACAAATGATCCCAATACATATGATTGTATGAAAATATCTTAAAATCAATACAAATGTATTTATTATAAACGTTAGTCCTTAACATCTATCACTGTGTATATCACCATTCAAACATCTTTAAAAGTTGAACAAACCCCACACAGCTCAGTAAAGACTGTGAGATGTTGACTTTATTTGATCATTTCAGTAAAAACTAACGTTCATATTTCTCTTTTTGATTATAATACTGATGAACGTTCAAAACAAAGCACTTTGGCAACTTACCATACGTTCTAAAATGCTTAATAAGCACCGTAACTTTCATGATATAATTTCTCCGTCATAATCGGTTGTTTCCGTGAACGGCCGACTGTTGAGTGACGGCAAATGCTACGGCTGCAATGCATTGTGGGGCAGCATTTTCTCCTCTCCTTTCGGTAAGGGAGGTCCAGTGGTTCCTAAGCTAAAGGAGGTTATAAAGGAAGTTTGAAACCTCCTTTCCTATCATCTAGACTAGAGAATTCGAACGGCACTTATCATGGCTGCCACTGAGGGACTTCCGGGTCATTTCACTCGGTTAGGAAGGTTCCTAAGCTAAATGGACTATTCGACTGCAGCCTAAATACACAGAAGGGTAATCACAGGACAAGACACAGCTGGGCAGGGGAGGCAGAAACACAAGGGCAACAGGTGAACACAATGAGACAATCAGACACAGGAGGGCAAACACAGGAAGGAAGACAAGACACGGGGAGAACACAATTTCTAAATAAAACCATGACAAGACAGACAAAACTAAAATCGTGACAGAGAGAAACTCCCTCTGGAGCGAACACAGGGATTTTAGCCTTTGCAGACCATTCACATGCACAAAAAACCTACACACTACAGGAGAGGGAAAACCCCAACAATCACAATAGGGCCCCTTTAAAGTGATCACCACTGTATATTAGGCCAACATGATTTTAATAATATTCTGATAATTGGGCAGCCTTACTGCCTATACTGTCTTCTACATTTTATTTGTAAGGGCGAAAATGTATGTACATTTGCTCATCAATATAAGAACTGAATAAATTAAACAAAATGGGGCTTTTGATGTGTAACAGTCACAAATTCAGATGGTAAAATGTATAATTGAAAAACCCCTACCCGTCAATACAAACAAAACAGTAAATAAATGGAAGTATTGTGAAGGGACGCTCAGTGATGCCTCATTATGGTGTGTATGAATATCTAATGGTTGTTGTGTTAAAAAATATGACTGAATATGCCCTGATTGGCTGTGAATTTAGCAGTTACACAGTTGTCTCTGTTTTCAGCTTGTTTTGATTATGCATAAGTCTCCACTCAGTCCCTTTACACAATGTGAGCAAATGAGATAATGCTACAATCCCAGCACAGGGGAGGAAAATGTGCAACTAATTAAAGCAATTCACTGTGATCTTTCCAAGTGAAAACAAGACGCACTGAAGCCGAATTAGCTGTTAGGAAAGGAGTTATTATTTATTTAACTCTCAGTATGTTCTTATGTTTACACCTCCACTGTGTTTTTAAAAGAAATACAGAAGGTGGTCCTTGAGGCATTAAATACAAGTTGCAGAACAAAATGTCTATAGTCCCACTGGTGGCTCCTGGCTGCAACCACCCATAAATAAAAACCTTCTGTCATTTATATTCTTAGAGTCTGTAAAGCTTGGCTATTTGTTGTTGAGCATGAATGTGCTCAGAATGGGAAGATTAGTTTAGTCAGATCTTTTTGACACACACGTGGAACTTTAGTCATGGTAGCAGTGCTAGAGAAAATGGCAGTGGGTCAACAACATCACTACGCTCAGTTTACAGATGCTTCACCTTCAATTAAGGCTCAATTGATGTAACAAGTCATCCTCAACATCTGCAATGCTCACTGGAACCAAGAGCAGCCTGTGCATATTATCCCCATCACAGAGGTCTTCATTGGCCTACTTTTTCCTTTATGGATAGTGGTTGTTTCTGTGCTGTATAGATTGTGAAGTGTCTTCAGGCATTTTGTTTCGTATTGGGCTATATTGACTTGCCTTGACAACTGCTTTTGGTTTTATCTAGTGACTAACTGAACAATTGCCCCAACGAAAAGTTCTGCTATTAACTGTTTTCCCAAACAATAATCAAAAGACATCATTTGAGCTATTTTCAGCATCTTGTCGGATGGAGTAGGGTGACTTTATCAACTCTAAAAGTCTCCCACTTATTTCAGGTCTCCACCAGGTTCCTCAAACAATGCAATATGTGTCTATGAAGAAACGATTCATCTTTGTTTTTTCAGTTGTATAACTGTATAGGAAAACATTAATATACTGTCTCGTTTTACTGAGCTCCCCATTGACATCAGGACGGCAGATAGCTTGCACATCTTCCGGCGCAAACTGAAAACTCATCTCTTTCGACTCCACTTCGAGCGATAGATTTATTAACAAAGCACTTATATACTAATAAAGGACTGGCTTATCTAAATCCAGTTGAGTAGCACTTGAAATGTTTGGCTCTATGAAACCTGATGTACTTATATTATTCTGTTTTCTTCAAGGTTGTGTCTTCCTGGTCGAATGTACTTATTGTAAGTCGCTTTGGATAAAAGCGTCAGCTAAATGCAATGTAATGTAATGTAATGTTTTCTTTTTACTGGAAGACTACAGAAAACTCCTGGAGCAGTGGGGTATTTATTTTCATTACATAAAAAAAGGAAGGAAGCAGACCACAGCTTGGGTTGGGCCACATTGCTATTGAGCAGGCGGAGGATACTGTGGTTAGAATGTGTTACCCAGAAGCAGGAATTTTAAAATACATGAGGCTGTACAGAAGAAAGAATGAGTCCGACCCCTCTGGAGGAAGTCTGATTCTCATTGCTCAGCTGGAGTGATGGTATGCATAAGTCTCCAGTTTTCCCATGAATTACTCCTGCTATAGTTTCATAAAGAACTAACAGTGTGTGTACACTTTGCATCTGATTTCCACAACAATGCTTTGAATGCAATATCCACACTTGCTCCATCACTGTTTATGTCATATTAAGTGAGGTGGCCCTCACTATCACAATAATATTCTCATAAAGCGGAAAAACTGAGTTATTATAACCTTATTTATATCCACAAACTAAAAGAAGACCATGCACACGAGCACAAACTGCAAACACTATAGACTTTTTAAGATAAGACAAACAAACCGGACATAAATCTCTCTGAAACAGTGAAGGAGATTATCCAATTAATATCATTATCATTGTATTATGATTATGTCCTTATTATTATTAATGGTTTACTAAAATGTCTCTCATTAATTTACATATGATTATTTACTCATTACAACTCATACTGTACATACTCATTTATTGTTTTTTTCCCCCACCAACTGTCCTATTGATTTTTTCTTTTATTAGACTCAAACCATTTTAAGTTCATACTGACTTCACAAAGTTGCTTTGCTACGATTGTTTACTCCATGTGTTATTCTCCATGTTCATCCGAAATAAAAATTGCTAATATAATGCTCTATATGTTCAATAAATCATTGTCATTCTATTGTTCTACTGCTAGTGGGAAAAATACTTAGATTTTCACATATTGTTGACAAAACACTAAGTCCAGTTTGTGACTAGCATCACTAGCATGGAATATGTTGATAACTGAATCCACCTTAATCACAAAGCCTGATTGTCTCATATCAGCGCTCATTCATTTGCATTGTTGGCCAACATTACTCTGGAATTTAACTGTGTGGGTTGGATTTTAAAACAAAGCTTCACAAATCCAGTTTCTCCTTCACTGTCCAACTCGCAATATCAATATTGCAATCATATCATTCACTGGGGCTTTTGAACCAGCATATCATCAGTCCCAGCCCTGAGATTATCAAGAGCTCTCGAGCTAACAAGTAGAAATAATCAGCAAATGGCTGAAATATGGATGTTCACTATCTCCTGTCCAGACCTAAACCGCTGTGTACCGGATCCTTGTGTGTGTGTGTGTGTGTGTGTGTGTGTGTGTGTGTGTGTGTGTGTGTGTGTGTGTGTGTGTGTGTGTGTGTGTGTGTGTGTGTGTGTGTGTGTGTGTGTGTGTGTGTGTGTGTGTGTGTGTGTGTGTGTGTGTGTGTGTGTGTGTGTGTGTGTGTGTGTGTGTGTGTGGGGGAAGGGGGCGAGTTGCCGAGCACATAATACTATCACCACACCATCTGTCGCTGCAGAGGAACCGGGGCCAGCTCTGCTCTGCTGTACTGTACTCTGATCTACAAATTAGTCCATGTGGGGCCTCGCAGATGTGAACGTCGCCGACAGATGTGTATCCTTTCTATAACCACGTCAGTGCACAGCAGATAATAGGCCCAAAAATGCAGATTAACTCGGCGATTCTCTTCCTGGAATTCATTGGATGCAACTTTGCTGTGGAGATCATGACATTATTGTCACTGTGCATCATATTCTTTAGCTTCCTGTCCCCCGGGTCATGGAAGATTATTGATAAAGTCAGATTACAGCATGTTAAAGGCATTGCAATCTCTCATTCTCTAAGAGGATTCCACTCAGAATAGGTATAGCTCATGCATGACGTAATGCTATTGTGACAAGTAATATTTCCTTTATGTTTATCCGTCTAAATAAAAAAAGAAAAGCCATGACATGCATACAAGACATGCAATGAAAGGCATGATTCACTGGCACAACTGGGGAATGATGAAATAATACGTTAATATGGTTTTCATAATGTTGTGGAGAAATACATTAAACCTTAAAAGTTGTCGTATATGCTTGTATCTACATTATAGTGTATCATATTCTACTATGAATAATGTTTTTGTTGCTTATTTGGACATGTAACCCAAATGTCCCGCAGCCCCTCTGAACACACTGGGACTCTGCGTTGTGTTTCTTGTGATGGGGTGTTACGCAGAAGGGAGGAAAACAGGACACAGCAGTTCGGGATTGAGGTGGAGACGCTGTGGGATTTATATGTTCACAATGGCAGCTTTTCTTCTTCACCTTGCATATAGGAGTAATCTGTTTTTGTAACCGATGTTAAATGTTTGGGCGCAGAGCGCTGCTCTGCTGCTGATGCTCCCGTTCATTGCAAACGCTCTGGAGGGTCGTATATTCACAAATAACCCTCTCTGGAAAATCCTAAATTGTAGAATAGTTTGGCCATTAAAATGCTTTCTGATTAGATTTCTAGCGAGAACTCTATATTGTACTTTTAGAATCCACGTCCAGTGGATGTGTAGGATCTATAGTTTGATAGATATTACGAAGATTATTTGAGGTCTCGCCAGAAGAACGTGTATATACTACGTTTTCGCCCTATTTATTTCTATTGACCGCAGCGTCCATGTAAAGTTGCCGTCAACCCTCACGGGGTGAAAACAGTATTTCCGGTCTTGAAGTTTTCATAATAAAACCGGAAGTATTCCCCTCACTGTCAAATGCAGTGCAGTAACAACACACTCTCACTCCCTAAGCATCCAGGAGCGACGCTTGGTCAGGGTCCCGTGGCGTGCAGTTGGGACGCACCGAGGCTCCTTCAGATTCATAAAGGGACGCAAAGAGCTTTGAACTGATTGCAATGTATCCCCATCTGCGGCGGTATTTGACGCTCATGGAAGGCAATGTCTTGACACATTGTCTGGTCAAAGGTGGTCTTCAATGGCATTAAAACGATAACAACGCTGCTGAAGTTAATCCATAGGTTAATCCAATGTGTCTGTGTCCCTTTGAAATTATTTCTGATAATCCATGAGCTTTTCCGTTTCCAGATGTCAGAGCGAGATAGGTTCACTCTGAAGCAAACCTGCATGTGCAAAGCCCCCACCTTCTTGTTTTTACCATGTGTGTGTATGGGGAAATTCCCCTTCGATTCTATTGGCTCTAACAGTCAAAAAGAGACGTCAATCACCAAAATCGACCAATGGGTTCCAGAGAAACGGTAAAAACGCCCATTTACACCCAAATCACCTCAGAGGTGGAGTTGTTTGGCTAAACCTCTCTAAAAAGGTCAAATGTCACTTGTTTTGCATCAATCTTGATACAGGCAGTGATGTACCTGAACGAGTTCATATTTTGGGCGAACGTGAACTGAACGTACTGTATTTCCGCTAGATTAACGTAATTGAGAACGCGTTCATTCTCAGCGCTGTATAACGGCGTTCAAAAGTGTGCCAGATTTCATATGCCTTTCAGCCGAAAACCCAGTTAAAACACACCGTAAACAGGCTTCAAAATAATGCGGAAAACCACCCAATCTGGCAACAGCAAGCTGCCTGTGACGCGTACGCGCCTGTCACCCCTGGCTGTCGCACTAAAATATACGTCATCAGACTCCTCACAACAAACAATGTGGAACCGCGGAACCGGCGAGCATTGAATGAATGAATGAATGAATTAGTATGGACGAAGCCGAGAGCAGCTGCAGCAGCACTCGCTCAGAGTCAGACTCTACGGCGTCGGCGTATGAGCATTTAAAAGAGTTTTACGTTAAAGTCAGTACTGACTCAGACGGAAAAAATCTAACGTTTGCCTGTAACCTTAGTTTCATACCTCAGCCTGGTTCCTACCTCGTGTTGTGTTAGTACAGAGTTATGTCGGCACATGCTTATATGTTATATGTTTGCAAAATGACTACTTTCACTTTTGGTACTTTAAGTATATCTAGATTATTATACTTAATAAAGACCATTCAAGCAGCACGTTTTTCCTCATGTTTTTGAAAATATACTGTAGAGATGAAAGCTGCAGCTGCTACTAGTGTGGACTGAATGGGCGGCAGCAAAGCGTTATGGAAATGCCAGTATTCTGATTGCTGTCTGTGGTCCTATATGGGTTGTGGCAATCATTTTGACAAATAATAGCTCGCAGCAACGTATTGAAAAAATAACTATAAACTATAAATTAGTTCATTTTTGAAACCATGAACTTTAGTTCAACATTTTGAATTATGAACTATGAACTGAACTAGTTCATTTTAAAATTTGTGAACTGTGAACTGAACTAGTTCATGTAGAAAGTGAACTTTCCCAACACTGGATACAGGGTACTTATTATATGTTGTACGTTGTACCCATATACTCGGGGCCGTTTCTATCTTTTTGGGGGCCCTATGCAAGATGCTGTTTTGATGCTGTTTTGGGGGCCCTAGTTTTGACAGTTTTTTAACTACAATGGGGGGGATTACGAAGTCTTTAAGATGATCTGTGGAGATGCATCAATCTGTTACACTTTAATAGCGCCCTCGCTGCGAGGGGGACCCAAGTTCCCATCGGCGAAAACACGTGGGTTTGCTATCCTGGCTCCAAGATGGTGGAATGAGCTCCCCATTGACATCAGGACGGCAGATAGCTTGCACATCTTCCGGCGCAAACTGAAAACTCATCTCTTTCGACTCCACTTCGAGCGTTAGAACGATTAACGAAGCACTTTTATACCAATAAAGGACTGGATTACCTAAAGCCAGTTGAGTAGCACTTGAAATGTTTGGCTCTATGAAACCTGATATACTTATATGATTCTGTTTTCTTCAAGGTTGTGTCTTCCTGGTCGAATGTACTTATTGTAAGTCGCTTTGGACAAAAGCGTCAGCTAAATGCAATGTAATGTAATGTAATGTAATAGGAAAACAGGCTAATTTCACGAAAACCAAGCAATTGAAAATTACAAAAAATGATATTAAAAAGGTAAACAATAAGGCTCCTCTATGTCAATAAATGCAAGAGATGCAGCATTTTCTCAGCTGTCAGCCCAACGATGATTTGGACTTTATTACCCCAAAAACCCAAGCCACAGCTTTGCTATCATTGCAGTTTAGTCGTGTTTATATCCTACATTGGATTTGTAAGCATATAATGCTTCACCGAACACTCACAGGAGGGGGCTTGGCTGTCTACAAATAAAGATGGCTCATTTTAATTCTCCCCAAATATATTGAGGCTGAACCTGAACTTTGAATTTTCTGCTCCCATCATAATATTGGCGATCTTGTTAAAATTGTGAATGCAGAATTAAAAATACTATGTAACTGGTTTGCAGTTAATAAATTATCCCTTAATGTGGCCAAAACAAATTACATGTTATTCAATACAAAGTCTGAGAGTAGAGATGACTGTTATACGGATTTGCAATACAGAGATAGAAAAAGTTGGTGCATCTACATTTTTAGGACTGCTTGTTGACGAAAAACTCAATTGGAAGCACTATATAAATTATGTACAGACTAAACTGTCAAAAAAACAATAGGTATTTTGTATCATACTAAGAACATTCTTGAGGAAAATATACTCTTTATAACAGTCTATTTCTCCCTTACCTTTACTACTGCTCTGAAATATTGGGAAACACGTACTCAACAAATGTACAAAAAATAATAACATCCCAAAAAAAAGTATTACGAATAGTCTGTGGTGTTGGTAAATATGAACACACAACTCCCATATCTAAAAAAACTCAATCTATTAAAATGTGTTGAGATAGTACAGCTTAAAACAGTACTGATTATGCACAACATTTTCCATAACAAAATGCCTAATAACATTCAAAAGCAGTTCCAAACCACAGCGTGAACATATGAATGTAAAAAAAGTCACTTGAAAATAAGTGTTCACAATGTTTATATGCAATTACGCATATATTATTATTATTATTATTATTCATTTGCCAAGTGCATGTGTACCTATGTATATATTTATATATAGTATTTTAATTTCCCAAAAAAGATAGTTGAAACTGCTATTGACATGTGCAGGAAATGACCCTATATCTAGTTTGCGTATATATATATATATATATATATATATATGCATTTATTGTTTTCCTGCCCTAACTTTTATTTAATTTGTTTTCCTGTTTTCTTTATTTCTTTGTACTCCTTCATTTCTATACGTTTTTGACGCAATAATGCCGCTGTATTAGGATGATGCACGGGAGGGCTATTTTCCACAAGCTATGCTTCAGCACTCCCGCTTCTACTAATTTTGTTCATCTTTGTGTGTATGAATTAAACTTTTTTGTTTTTCGGATGAAAAAAAAAAATAAAAAAAAATAAAAAATACTTTCAGCTTGGGGGGCCCCTAGTGGCCGCGGGGGCCCTATGCCCCTGCATAGTCTGCATATAGGAAGAAACGGCCCTGCATATACTGTATATATAAATGGACGTAGGGTCTGTGACGTCACCCATAGGATTCTGCAGAGTTGCCGAGAAGCCCTTAGTAGGCGGAATCGGCCACTAACGGCTCGACAGTGACGTCAGAGTACAACTCCCGCCTTCTCCAGCCTGCTCCAAACAAGGGCAAAGAGGCGTAGCCGAGGCGGGACCTGCTGCCACCGAGCTGGAAGTTCCAGAGCTAGCTGAAGCTACCAAGCTAAGCTAACATGCTCCCCATCTGCACACTGCCGTGGCATTTTACGTTTCTAAGGTAAGCGGACATGAAACTATTCAGCAAAACTATAAATAATAATCTAAGTTATTGAGCTTTTAGCATAATACTTCAGAATCTTAAAATCCCTTAACGTTTGTATGCAATTGTGCTAAATTCAACACTGGAATCAAGCAAATATTAATATGTTTGCATGACATGAGTTATTTATATTTTGATATCACTTAATTACACGTTTAATACATTTAAGTCAAGCTAAGGTACATGTGATGGTAGCTAGTTAGTGCTCTTACCTGTGAGGCCTCCTCCAAACAGCAACATAACCAGACTGTATCATTAAAACTAAGTATCAGTTCTAGATCCTTGACTTTAGACAAACAATTCAAAAGACAAAATGTATTTAAAGACCAATCTTTATTTGAAGGTGCCTCTTTACCTGAGATATTAGTTATTCAGTAATAGTATTGACAATCTAAAAAAACTGAGCAACTCAACAGTCAACTTTATATTTCTTATTGTCTAAAGCATTTATTATTTTCATTTTCCCAATCTCATATTCAGTGTGGACGGATTGAGACAGCATGGTGTCCAGAGAGCTGCAGAGACTTCAGGGAGAAACCTCCGTGTGATGGACGTCCTGTCTGTTGGTTTGGAGAGGACTGAGGGTCTTTCCTCTGCGAGGAGGACCAGGCCTGATTGAGGAGCCCATGCTGGGCAAAGCTGATACCAACTGCACAGGCCTAGTCTGTCCCTTGATTTGACTAAATGTGTTTACTTATACATTTAATAGGTTTACACCTTCTGTCCATATGTGCTTTTTATTTAAAACATGTTTGATGAAGTTTTGGTTCACATTTCAATAAATTGTATTTGTATTTGCACTCCTTTTGTCCATTATTCTGACTGAAAATGTTAGATTACACATTCACATCTGACTGAAGATTGGCCCCATTTATTTGTGACGTTGCAAACTCTGCGGTACAAGGCACAAGTGATGTGAAGCTCATAAAGCGAGGCAAATAGAAATAATCAGCTGATGGAGTGTAGATGTGGAAATAGCTGCATTCAATCAGCTGACTGTGTTTTCACAATAAAAGTAGTTTCTTAGTGAATGTCCTGTACTGGTCTTAAAATCTCATAACATCAGCTTTTAATGTTCCTCTTGGATGTTCTTCTTGACCCTCAGAGAAGGAGAACATGTTGTGTCTTTCAGGCATGTCCTTCCTTTCCTAACAAAAATGACAGGAAACATAAAACATATTATTGCAGAACAAGTGTGTTATTTATGAAAGCGGTGTGTTTGGGCAACACATCCTCACTCCCAGGTCGGCCTATGTTGACGTTATGTCAAGTCCCCTGTCGGCTTTTTCCAACGCAAGGGGGGGGGCCTTAGCGTCCATTTTCAACGCAAGGGGGGGGCCCTTAGCGTCCATTTTCAGCTTTCCGGGATGTCCATATGCTTCTATGGACGCTCATGGAAGCACGGCATTCGTTTGTGTCGGCTGCCCTTAAAGGCAATGTGAGCGTCCATTCTCATTGGATAACGGAGAATTGTACACCCGGAAGTAAGTATTCCCCTTACTGTCGATTGATTTTACAGTGATATCTGCACTACTCATCGACTAAAAAACACCAGATTATCCTTGTTAATTACACAACATTGATTGGTTTAAATTGTGTGCAATGCTTTTGTATTTTTCCCCTTCGATTCGGAGAAACAAATGTTTTTTCGGAGTAAAGGATGGCAGAAGACACTACACTACCCAGAATCCCCAGCTATCGTTTGGACTACACCATGTGCTCTGTTTGACGTCACGTGATCTTCAAATTTCTCCCTGAAGAAAAAAAAAACATGGCCGAACTTCGTTTTATTCTCGATGGAAAATGCCTATTTTAAAGTTAGTTTGGCCATTAAAATGCGTTTTGATGTCATTTGATGCGAGACATAAGAGTTGTTATTTCAGATTATGTGTGCAGTGGATGTACATGGTCTTTAGTTTGCTAGTTATTACGAAGATTACTTCATGAAATTGCGTCCATAACGTTTTCATTGTTACCAAGGTGGTTGCTAGGGACGCTGCTATCGATATTATTTCTGTTATGTTGTGTAACTGTTTAATGGTGTTATCTTTATTGCTACCCCCTTCCCCGTCAATGTATAGTGTTGGTCCACAGCGCAAAGATATTAGTTTAACAAAATCCGCATCTAAAGATAGCCTACGTTATTTTCCCCTGTGCAATTCCAGTCTCACATCTCACATCACATCGTCATTAACAAATAACGGAAACAGACCGAAAACATTTAAAAAAAATACAATAATACTTTATTCCGAGTGTGCTTGCTTTTCTCTTTGGAAGTCATCACATAACGGCATTGTAATACACGGTTCGGCTGCATTAAATATTACATATCTGCCGTAGTTCTCTATTTATAGAGCCCTGATGAGAAGACTTCTAGACAAACATGAGGAACTGAAAACTTGACGTGGATCATAAATATATCAGCCATTAAACAACATCTTACATTTCTTTTCACACAATACGTCTCCTTGCAGTATCAACACTAATTCAGCTGACTTTTATATTTGATCCAATTGGTAGATAGGCTGTATTTACACCATAAAGGTGCACACCTGATATAAAGGGACACCTAGTGGTTAAAGCATGTTATTGAATTTCATTATTTTTATTATTAGATATTAATAGGATCCCTATAAAGTATATTCATTACTCGTTATTCTCTACTAATAGTTAATTAAAGACTGTATATAATGACTATTTTGCACATCCCTTTCAAGATTTCATGATTTTCTAAGGTTTATTGACATATCATATAGCCTAGGCCTACACAACTATGGTGTAGTTATGCATTGAATGAAAAACTTGGGTCGCAGGTTCCTCAATAGCGCATTACAAGACATCTATCAATATTTGTGCATACCTCCAGCAATGTTAACTATGTTGAAGCACTTATTTTAACTGATATTATACATAATGTATTATACTCTTATAAGATGTATGTAGATATTTAATCTCCGACCTTGTCAGGTATTGAACAATCAATAAATAAAGAACACAGAATTGTTGAATATAAAACACAGAATTTGTGTGATTATACTAAATGATTTACAAATAAACACCACTGCATATTTAACTGTTACACATGCTGATGTAACGCAAATGTTCCAACTTGAGATCAATAAAGTATATCTTATCTTAAGCTGATCGATGGCTATACTGCCATATTTGCAAAATGTGCCTCTGAACCTTAACAAGTGCATGTTTCAGGCTTATCAATTAATGTAATGTAATGTAATGTTATCAATTAACAACAGGGGTCACAAACATAAGACCAGCTGTTAAATAAAGCTCTTCTGACCTTAGCTGGCATGTGTGTATATATATATTAATGCTGCCCATTATGGGCACAAGCAATTTTCACCCATTTATTAATTATATGTTTTAAATGTGAGTGTTTCCTATCCCCTAAACCTCCAGGGATGTACACAGTTTAATACTGGCAACTTCTTATGGGAAATACGAAAACGTCTTTTAAAACTACAACTCCCAGTAGAGACGTGCCATAGATACAGAACATGTTGCGAAACAGAATAGCCAGCATTTGTAGTTCTGGGGACAGGGTGGGGGAGGGGGGACGCGGTGGACCCGTTCAAATCCAGTTTTGGACAGTCTGCCGTGCATGGTTCCATCCCATTTCAAGTGCTGTTCGAGGCTCGGGTAACCCTCGGAGCACACTCTCCAATCACAGAGCTTGAGGACTATCACGGGGTTTGTCAAACAGAGCACATGGTGTAGTCCTAAACGATAGCTGGGGATTCTGGGTAGTGTAGTGTCTTCTGCCATCCTTTACTCCGAAAAAACATTTGTTTCTCCGAATGGAAGGGGAAAAATACAAAAGCATTGCACACAATTTAAACCAATCAATGTTGTGTAATTAACAAGGATAATCTGGTGTTTTTTAGTCGATGAGTAGTGCAGATATCACTGTAAAATCAATCGACAGTAAGGGGAATACTTACTTCCGGGTGTACAATTATCCGTTATCCAATGAGAATGGACGCTCACATTGCCTTTAAGGGCAGTCGACACAAACGAACGCCGTGCTTCCATGAGCGTCCATAGAAGCATATGGACATTCCGGAAAGCTGAAAATGGACGCTAAGGGCCCCCCCCTTGCGTTGAAAATGGACGCTAAGGCCCCCCCCCCCTTGCGTTGGAAAAAGCCGATAGGGGACTTGACATAACGTCAACATAGGCCGACCTGGGAGTGAGGATGTGTTGGTTTGTGTGTTTAGGGGCTGTAGATATAATTATTTTGTAATTGTAATGATTTTTTTTTTATTTCAACAGTGAGCTACAAAGACGATCAGATTATGAATGAACAGTATGAAGTTTATCAACATTGAAATGTATGTTATTATCAAAATAATATTTAACTGTTATCCAAACGGAGTGCAACTGTAGAAGCTTGCTCTGTTGTCTCACTGAAAGAATCACTTTTACCACGTTTTTTACAGACAATATTGAGAGATAAATAGTAGCAGTTCTCACTATGTGTTAAATATCTTTGCCTTCAATACATTAAATTAGAAAGCTGACAAAGTCATATTGCTTGTTAACATCTAAATGTAACTTTTTGCATGAAAAAAACCCTCAACTTAACTGATGTGTAGGTGATCTAGTATTTAGTATTGTTTAATGGAATGTATATCAGTGTATTCAAGTCAATACTTCATTTATTTAAACAAATATCTTTCTTGATTCTTTGTACAGTATGAAAAAAGAGTCTTTGTACCTGAGCTGAAGTTCACTGTTGTGAGGAGTCCAGTTCTGTCTCTCACTCTCTGGTTCAGCCTGTCTGCATCACCTGGACACCTTAAACAAACAGATATATATGTAAAGTACCATGTGTACAAACAATATAACTGATTCTCTTCTGTTGAACATGTTGGATTGTGTATTGTCCGAGTCAGGGTCCTTTTTATTTTACTGTAACTTTGGAAGTTGTGTTACCAATGCTTACTGTTTATTTGATACCCATTTGGTAATGCAATTAATAAAAACAACAAGGTTTGGGTTCGTTCTTCAGATGACTGTGACGTTAACGTGTAAGCTCGATAATGAACTCCAGCTCAACCAACCATATTGTAATATCTAACCTAATCATCTTGAAATATGACATTATTATTTGTAATATACACACATTGTTACGGTAGAGTGAAGCAGGCAGGACCCAAATGCAGAATAAACTGATAACACCTTTATTTCAAGGATATGAATAAAACTCGGACAAAACAGAACACTCCCGGTGAACTCAGTCACCAACAAAAGACGAACCAACACTGAACACAGGAAGAGCCAAGGGGGTGGGTGGAGGGGGTCCGGAGGACGGGTCTGGGCTGACAACCCAAGAGCACCGCGGAGGACCCGGAAGGGATCTCGGGCGGACGGCACGGGGGCAAGGCAGAAGCCGAGAAGGGGGACTCGGGCGGACGGCCCGGGGGCAAGACAGAGTCCAAGGTGGGGGTTATGAAGGGGCGAAGGCCACCGCGGGCGAACTCAGGGGGCCGAGCATGAGGGCGAGGACCGCGGCCGGGAAAGTCAAGGGGCCGGGCTCGAGGGCGAAGGCCGTGGCTCTCAGGGGGCCGGGATCGAGGGTGAAGACCAGCCAGCTCCGGAGGCCGGGCAGGAAGGCGCTGACGGGACAGCGCCGGAGGCCGGGCAGGACCCGGTGTCGGAGCTGGTGGGACAGGCCTCGGCAGGATCCCCCACGGAAGAGGACCCGGACACAGGATTGGCAGGACCCCCGGCAGGAGAGCAGTCGGCGGGACCTCCAACGGGACAGGACATAGGGTTGGCAGGACCCCCGGCAGGAGAGTAGACGGCGGGACCTCCAACGGCACAGGACAAAGGGTTGGCAGGACCCCCGGCAGGAGAGTAGTCGGCGGGACCTCCAACGAGACAGGACAAGAAGCTGGCAGGACCCCCGGCAGGAGAGTAGACGGCGGGACCTCCAACGGGACAAGACAAAGGGTTGGCAGGACCCCCGGCAGGAGAGTAGTTGGCGGGGCCTCCAACAGCACAGGACAAAGGGTTGGCAAGACCCCCGGCAGGAGAGTAGTCGGCGGGACCTCCAACGAGACAGGACAAGGAGCTGGCAGGACCCCCGGCAGGAGAGTAGACGGCGGGACCTCCAACGGGACAGACATACGATTGGTAGGACCCCCGGCAGAGGAGTAGTCGACGGGGCCTCCAACGGGACAGGACATGGAGTTGGCAGGACCCCCAGCGGAACCTCCAACGGACCAGGACATTGGGTAGGGACTTGAGACGTGACTCGAGAGGGGACTCGAGAGGAGACTCGAGAGGAGACTCGAGAGGGGAACCAAGGGGGAACTCGAGAGGAGACTCGAGAGGGGAACTAGAGAGGGGACTCCAGAGGGGACTAGAGGAGAGACTAGAGGAGGAACTAGAGAAGGGAACTCGAGAGGGGAACTAGAGAGGGGACTCGAGGAGGGACTAGAGAGGGGACTAGAGCAGGGACTAGAGCAGGGACTAGAGGAGGGACTAGAGGAGGGACTAGAGGAGGGACTAAAGGAGGGACTAGAGGAGGGAACTCGAGAGGGGACTCGAGAGGGGACTGGAGGTGTGACTTGAGAGGAGACTCGACAGGGGACTTGAGAAGGAACTTGAGAGGAAACTGGAGAGGGGACTCGGGAGGGAACTGGAGAGGGGACTTGAGAAGAAACTGGAGAGGGGACTCGAGAGGAAACTTGAGATGGGACTGTGGCAGCTAGGGTCAGAGCTGGGTCTGGAACCATGGCCGCTGGGGCCAGAACTGGGTCTGGAACCATGGCTGCTGGGGCCAGAACTGGGGCTGGAACCATGGCTGTGTGGGCCGGTTCTGTAGCCGGAACCATGGCTGCTCGGGCTGCTAGCCTGGCCTTGCGACGACTCCTCTTAGCAGCCCCCTGAATACTCCGTGGACCTCCATAAGCCAGACGAGTTCCGGAATACAACTCCTGGACAGGAGCAGGAACTGGGGCAGAAGCACGGGTTGACTTCAGGCGGAACCCACCAAGGCGTATGGTGCCAGGTTGGGAATTGGGAGACATGGAGCTAGCATGCCTGGGGCTAGCAGGCCGGGAATCAGGTTTGACCTCAAAGCTGCCAAAAAAGTCCTCCACCCACTCGGGTAGCAACTCCCTCAACCAGGGCCTTGAGGTTACCTCCTGGCGTGCCGCAGAAAAAACGGACTGCCTCTCTTCACTACTGGAGGCATATTTAAAGTCATTCCTCAAACATGTCAAATTGTACTCCACCTCGTACAAACTGTCCGCTGGGTCCATTCTTGGTTGGTTCGTTCTGTTACGGTAGAGTGAAGCAGGCAGGACCCAAATGCAGAATGACGAGAAACAGCCGGTCAGGGGAGGAGAAACACAAGGGCCACAGGTGAACACAATCAGACAACTAGACACACCAGGGAAACTAACGACAGGAGGAAAAACACAGGGAAAAGGACCAGACAATATACACGGAGGAAAACACGACAGGGAGAACAGCAAAACACCCAAAACAAGACATACAAAACGTGACATAACACAATAATCGTAACACACATCTTATTGTGAGGTTGATTTCATATACACTACTTCGACATGAGCTTGTCTACATACTTGAGCATAGCCAATTTAAATTAACCTTAGCGATGCATACAGTTCCTACCTACATAATAAAATATCTCTCTAAGTTACAAGGATGACCTTATTTTATAACCTCAAACAGAAGCCGTTTGTTCTACAGTATTATCCCACTTAACACTTGTCTATTTCGTTTTAACCTTTATATATACAGTCTATGGTTTTAACTTGGAGACTACGATTAGCATCGTTAGCACTGATGTAGCTACCACTCACTTACACGCTAACCCAAGCCTTAACATTCATTACGTAGCTGATTCAAATCATAAACACATCAATAAGTACTCGAATTTCACTTACCGCAAAAACCGCATTCATGCACCGTATGTTGCAACCGCAGAGCGAGTCACAATAGTCCGATATATAAGCATGAAGAACAAACAACCACGGCCGGTTTCAAGTTGTGTTCCCTGGATGAACTGAGCAGGCAGAGTCCCAGTAGCTAGCTTCACGGAACAGGTAGCAGAGAGACAAGAAGCTAGCAGCAGCAGTCACTTGACAGAGCTGTCACTCAATGTGACCATGCCCTAATATATGCATAACTTTAAGGCTTAATATTAATTAAACAGATGAGTTGAGAAAAAATGCACCCCCCACACAGTAGTCATGAAGGGGGAATCTAACTATACAGATAATATGGTTTTTTGAACCACGATGTAAACATGTTTATTTCTGCTGTAAAGTTGGGCATTTTAACATGGGGGTCTATGGAAATTGCTCCCTTCTGCAGACTGCTCCTACTGGCCACTAGATGAACTGCAGTGTGTGGCACTTCCGTATTGGCGTCCCGGCTCTTCCCCAGAGTTTGCCGCTTGGTTGTACCTTATGGTTGCCTTTAAAGGCCACACACCGCTGCTTGGTTTCAGGACAGAGTTCAAACAACGTCTTTTTAGAAGTCTCGGTCCATTCGGAATCGAAGGTGTTAGAGGCTACAAGGACTAGCTCATCCTGGGTCATAGTTTTAATTTTAACCGCCAGGAAGTTGAGTAACTCATCCTCTACAATAACTAGGCCGTCAACAGTCTTGTATATTGTAGGTTTTAATCGAGGCCGGTGGTTTGAATCAGGAGCTACCGAGCCACGACACTATAAGTTACTGTGCATGTTGTCGGACGTCCACTGACTAACGTAGAGCGTTCACACAGGATCTGCTAGTCATATGATGTCCTGATGAACAGAAACACAAGCAGCCCAATGGACTCAGATCTCTGCTCCGATACAAGTCCGGTCTGGGGTGGTTTGTTGATACATGTCGTCTTCTTCTGTTTGCATTAATCGAGGCTATGTAGTTATGCAGCGCCCCCATCGTCAGTAAATGGAAGTACTACAAATAACTTTTAGTGCAGTTATTTCACAAGTTTAGTTATATACACAGCTCGGAAAAAATTACCGTGGCCCGGACCTCGGTGATCTCAATGGTAGTGATGTTACGTATTGCGCCGAGGCTTCGGAGCATGTGTCGAGTAATCCCCGAAGCTTTTTGTGAATTATGTATCGAGGCTTGTATCGTTGTGAGCCAGTGACGTCATCGATGACAAACGAAGTCTCGCTGCCTGTCGATACCACGTGACTGCTTCAGAAAGCGATTCAGATCGGTTGAACCGTTGAACCACAACGCTCATAATACCCATGGATGTATAATAAGAACCATATTACCCCTCCTGTACCCGGGCCCGGTGACACGATGGAATTAAAAGAGCTCAGACCCTCACTTATATGGGCCATTCTACCGAATTGATGCAAAGTCAGGTTGGAACAGTTTTGAAATGTTGTATGTTTTTTTCCCAAAACTTTGTCCATATATATTTTGTACCATATCTAAATTACACATATCTAGGAAAATAACCGTACATTTTTATATCGTATTTTCAGACTGTATTAGAATGTTCTTCCTCTACCAAAAATGGTCACTACCGAAACATAGTCCATACACTGTAGTCAAAAAGCATTATATTAACCTGTTAAGATTGTTTTACCTAACATTATCTAAATGAAATCAATGCAATTGAATTTTTTTTCAAATTTCAAAGTTCAATTTATACAATTCATAAAAATCTCAATGCAATTTTTCTTTGTAAAATCCATAATACTGATCATGTTGATTCCAGTGTTGATGGTTGTTGAAATTGAACATACATTAAACCGATCAGTATCATATCATTTTATTTGATAAGTCAATATACTTAAGTTTTTTCAAAACATCCAGTGTTTCGGTAGTGACCACAGTATTTTGTTCTCAAGGTTGTATCATATTCCCTCAACCTTATTGCTTAATCCTAACTCATAACATGCCTTATGTTGAAATGTGAATGTTTGAAGCTACTGACCCAGAATCAGCACTTTAGTAACAGGCTGAAATAGAGGGGGATGAGGCTAGAATGCATGATCTGTTTTGTATTGTTTAGCAAAACACTTCATAGACATGTTTGTTATATATCTGAGACCTATAATATATGCCTAACAATAGTATAATAAGAGACCTTTAAAGTAACACACTGATTTTCAGACTTTAAAACACATTTATTTAAAAAATATGGGATTTACCTGCTTACCATTCCATTTTGTCACTACTGAAACGATCATGTGAATTACCGAAACGTGACCATATGTTTCTGTAGTGACTGTTTCGGTAGTGACGATTCTAGCTAAAATTGAGCATAACTAAAGAATGCTAGCAAGTACATGGCTAGCATACATGTTTTTGAAGAGGTTTACACACATACAAACTTAATACTTTGCAAAAAACTCAGAAAAAGTTTACTTAATTGAAGATAATACGTGTTCGGTAGTGACAACTCTTAAGGTTACACGCCGATTTTCAGATTTTGGAACAGATTTATATCAAAAGTATGGGATATAGCTACTTACCATTCAGCCATGAGGGACAGGGATGCAGTGTCACTGTCTAGTCAAAAATGCAGGGGTGTGGCTAAAAACCAGGCTCAGCCATTGGGCTAAAACCCCTTGTGTTTCGGTAGTGACATGAAAACTGGGGACATGATTTTTTGAGTATAGGTTTTTTATTAAAAAATTAAACCCACAATAAATCTAAATATTCCAACTTCTGTTTGAATGTAATCATAACGATATTCTAAATACACCATTCAACAAAATAAAATAAAATGTTTTAAGTGTTATTTACAGAACATTTTTCGATGTCAGGGTTGGGAACAGCTACTTCCCAATAGAAAGTACCCTCTAAATCAGTGGTTCCCAACCTTTTTTCCCAAGAGCCCCCCCAAATGACTCCTGTTGGAAGTTGCGCCCCCCTCCCCGCGCAACAGCGGTAATTCAAGTTTAAAAGTCTAAAAAATGCTACAACTACTGTCACAAACTGGATGAATTATGTATTTTGTTAAAGGAGGATGAAAGCGTAATTAAGGAGCACTATTGGAGTGACTTTGATGGTTATTGGACTCAGGATTAATTCATTTGGATTCCCGCTGTATGAAGAAATTAAAGGACGGCGCAAGTGGAAACAATTCACAAAGGGATTAAACTGTTTAAAACACATGCTTAAAGTAAGCCGGATTTTGCCGATGTGTTTATGTGGATTCAAAAGTCGTAAATAATCTACAAAATGGAGGAGACCGATCTGATTGGAGCAACTGTGACAAATAATCCAACTGACTATGTTTTAAAAATGCGCTTATCCAGACAAGCCTGGTTTGGACACTTTATGGGCAGAAGAAACATTTATATTAAAGAAAGAATTATACATTTCTGTCTTTTTATGCCTTTAATACTAACTTGAATTTTTATTAAAATGAATTAGTCAATTATTTTTTATATTTTATTGTAATGTGGAGACAAGGCTTTTAGTGACAATAATGTATTGCCTTACAATTATATGTAAAAAAAAAAAAGTAAAAAAAAAAAGTCTAAATATGATATTTGGCCTCAAATCATCTGAGGCCTGGCGCCCCCACTGCGATCTTTGGCGTCCCCCCAAGGGGGGCGCACCCCCCAGGTTGGGAACTACTGCTCTAAATGATGTTTTTGTATATATTAAGCTTATCACTATATAATTGAATGCCTTATATTTGAATAGACCATAACATATTCTTAGTAAATATCTATGTCTGAATACTTAATTGTTTTGTTGAATAGTTTTTTTTTTGTGGGACCGCACTTTGCATCAATTCGGTAAAATGCCCCATATAGAGGTCGGAACATGTCATAAGTATAAATGGATACAAGCATAAATAAATGTAGGAATAAAAACATGAATAAATACAGGAATAAATACAGGAATAAATATGGTTCAGTGTTTTCAGGAAGATTTAGTGTGTGCGCTGTGGCTCAGCTGGAAAGCAGTTGACTCACGACCGCAGGGTCCTTGGTTCAACGACTGCACAATACGTATTTTTTGTTGTTTATAAAAGCTACAACTAAATGAGATAATGTAGTTAATAAATGTATTCTGTGATATGGTTTAGCCTTTCTCAGGCTACAACATGGTTACGTTTGTGAATATTATTAAGGAATTCAAATCCCTCTTTGCAATGTTTACCAGCCTCCTTAGGCTTTTCAATCACAATCATTCAACTGGAATAAAAACAATATTGTTAACATGAAAATAGGATTTTATGTTCGTTGTTTAGAGTTATTCTAAGGCTTTACTCATTGGGAACTCGGTTTACGATACGATACGATATACTTTATTGTCCCCGTAAGGACATTTGTTCTGGACTCCGTCCTGCAGTTCCGCATACATGTACATATACAAACATAGTGGACATTAAGAGACATACACATATCATCAGTCATACACCGTTTGAACAAACACAATACACAGACACACATACTGACAATGGCGACCTATTGCACAACCCTCATGGCCAACATTTAAAAAGTACATTTCATTACATTTGACTACATTTCATTTCATGTGAATGTTAAGTAGCTTAATCGACATAGGTAGGAATGAGTGCTTATAGCGGTTCAGCCTGCTCTTGGGAACCCTGAATCTTCTACCAGAAGGTAGGAGCTGGAATTCTGGGTGAAGTATGTGGGTGGGACCAGACACAATTTTGTTTGCCTGTCTGATAATGGACTGCTCGTATATGTTTTGGAGAGATGGGTGTTTTTTAACCCCCATAATTTTCATAGCAGTCTGTACCAGGCGAGCGATCTGTGACTTTGACTGCACTGTCAAGTTACCATACCAGGCAGTAATACCATACCTCATGATGCTCTCCAACACTGCATGATAGAACAGTAACATGAACTTCTGGTCGACTCCGAAAGCCCGGAGTCGACGCAGAAAGTACAATCGCTGTTGAAGTCAGAGCACAGACCTTGAACATGCGCCTTCCAGCTGAGTGTATTATCTAGATCAGTGGTCGCCAACCAGTGGGTCGATCGCGAGTGTGGTGCGGGTAGATCGTGGACCGCTAAAAAAAAGTAACAAAATAAATAAAAATAATGTTTGAAAAATACGTTTTTAGATGTAAACCCACCACCCCGTTAGCAGGTGCCACTTGATTGACGTATATTTGAGACACCTCAATAATATAATACATTAACCGTGCTTTACGTGAACCTCATCATGACACAAGAGAGGACTGACTGCAATTTCCCGTGTTCAGTGAAAGAGGCAAGTCACCAGACCAATCAGAGAGTTGCATGGAAATACCTATGGGAAATACACATGTGCTTGTGTCATTCAAGCTCGGCTCTGTGTGTATGTGGCAATAGCGCATTTAGTGTGATAGAGAGAGGAGGGAGAGGGAGAGGGAGAGGGAGAGGGAGAGGGAGAGGGAGAGGGAGAGGGAGAGGGAGAGGGAGAGGGAGAGGGAGAGGGAGAGGGAGAGGGAGAGAGAGGGAGAGGGAGAGAGAGAGGGAGAGGGAGAGAGAGAGAGGGACCGGTGCTAGCGAGGACCGTGATGTTAGCATCTGGTTAGCTAGCTGCACTAACGGACATAGAGGAGGTGAGGTCCCCCACTCATAAAAAATAGCACTTTACCCCTGCCTATATGCTGTGAGCTGATTATGGAGCCTTCATTGTAACAGTAATTCAGATGCAAATAGCCTATATAAAAGGCCTCAAATTGGAAGCACTGTCTGGGCCGTCTTTGTCACTCAATTCTGCAATAGGTAGATCTCGCCTTTCACCTAAGCCGAGGTCGGTGATCTTGGGCTTAAAAAGGTTGGTGACCACTGATCTAGATGGACACCAAGGTACTTATAGGAGCTGACCTGAGTTAAGGGTTCATTGTGGATAACCACCGGCCTAAGGTCACCCGCTGCCTTTGGGTCCCACACCATCTCCTCAGTCTTCTTCACATTCAGCACTAGATGGTTAAACTCACACCACTGCACAAATCTCTCTATTTCAGAGTGGTAAGCCGATGAACTGCTGCCTTTGTGCATTAAGCCAAGGATGGCTGTATCATCTGAGAATTTGATGATATAATTCTCCGGGTGGATTCTCGTATAGTCATTTGTGTACAGTGTGAAGAGGACCGGGGAGCTCACACAACCCTGGGGGGCTCCTGTACTGATGGTCCGGGGCTCTGAGAGGGCATTGTTGACCCTGACATGCTGAGTGCGATTGGTTAAAAACGAGAAATACCATTTCAAGATAAAAGGATTTATACTGATCTTTATCAGTTTTTGAAGCAAGATGTGAGGTGTGCAGTGTATTAAAAGCCGAGCTGAAATCCCCAAACAGTAGGTGTACATATGCCTTAGGGTCTTCCAGGTGTTTAGTGACCAGGTGTGTGATGCTATTTAGAGCATCGTCTGTGCCACGCCCTTGCTTGTAGGCAAAGTGAAAAGGGTCTAAATGTACATCAATCTCTTTCTTTAGCAGCGGCACCATGATCCTCTCAAAACAGTTCATGACAATGGATGTCAATGCAACAGGCCTAAAATCATTGTTTACCTTTGGACAAGGTTTTTTGGGGACAGTTTTTATTATTGATTTTTTCCAGAGGGTGGGGATGGTGTGAAGATCAACAGATTTTTGAAAATATGGGACACCATGCTGATGTCAGTTCTTCTGCAAATGTCTTGAGAAGGAATGCAGAGATGCCATCTGGCCAGGGGCGGACTGGCCATCGGGACGTTCGGGACGAATCCCGATGGGGCGGACTGGCCATCGGGACGTTCGGGACGAATCCCAATGGGCCGGTAGCCCGGTACCGAAGTGGGCCGGTCGGACCACTCGACGCGGCCCACTGACCCACTCCGATCGGCCCACTTCGGTGCAGGTGAAATTGTAATCACCTTAATGCTTGGCCCATGTATACGAGTGAACGTGGATCGCTTTATTTAGTGATCGGATACGATCGGAAAAGCATTCCATGTGCTATTGATAGGTTGTCAAACTTGTCAATCTTACAGTATGTTTTCGAAAGTAGGCTAATAGATGGACTGAAGGGGTTGGGCCGGGAGAGATGAGTCGTCTCTTCCAATTGGAAAGAGGGCGAGGCCCGCGTCAGAGGTCCACTCATCAGACAAGCTCCCTAGCTTCGTTTGATGATTGATCAGTAAGTTAGCTAGCGAAATTGAGAAAGACAAGATGGAGAACAGTAAAAAAAGAAAGGGTGGGGCTGAAAAAGCCAGAATGAAAAAACGAAAATTGCTACACTAAGATGCTGGAACATTTTCGAAAATCACAGAGCCGTTTAGTAGAAGGGCTCCCGCTCCCAGTCGCAGTAATAAGGAGGAGAATGAAAAGGAAGATGATGAACCACAGACCCGGCATATAATGACAGCAGGTGCAGTGTGCAGGGCTGTGTTAATTTATGTTACTGTTAGCAATAGCATTAGTTGACTGAGAAAACCGTCAATAAAAAAGTTTAGCGATGTTACGACTAGTATAATATGCCCACGGCTGAGATTGACAACCTGGACAGCCAGTCAGAAGCTAGTATGCCAACCTAGAGAGCCAATCAGAACCCAGAACGGGCTGCAGGGCTGGCCAGACTATTATATTGTGCATACAGTTAGATGCATTAGGATAGAGTTATATGCTCATGATATTCCAAGTTAAATTATATAATATTAATATTATAATTTTAAATAATTATATTAAATAATATTAATATTCAATAATATTAATATTGAATAATAAGGACACAGAGATGTGTGGCCAATTCACTATTGCATTCATTTTAGTGATTGACATTACTGTGCATGATATTGTATTCCTTGAAGTTGGTTATTTGATACTGGACAAGTGCTCTCATAATGACTATTAGAATCATTTGTTGGTTAGACCACATGGCATTGATTGAATATCTGAGCTGCATGTGCATTGGCACTTATTTTTGTTTACAGCCAGGCACAGGCAACCATTTTTGACTATACCCATTTGCTGTACTTTGTCCTTAATCCCAATTGTACATTCACATTGCTGACTCCTACAGTCAGCCACTTTGACACACTTCACACATGACACGGACATTTTTAAGAAACCTTAACTAAAGGAAGGTTTCATTTTGCACCTTACTCCTGTTGTCCATCTCTTTTATGTTATGGCTTGTGTCAAGATCTGTCTTTATTGTATTTTGTCTTGTCTTTTTCTGTCTTTTGTTTCATGTTTTATTTTGAAAGGTCTTCACCTCCTGTCTTGCCTGTTTCTGTCTGTGTTGTGTTTTGTCTTCTCTAGGGCCCCTTCTCACTTCTCTTATTTTTCATTTCCTCGCTCCTCGGTCTCGGTCTCACCGGAAGTTGATTTGTCTGCGCCATCTTGAGTTGCGTCCCAATGGCCTTATTTCTGCCAGAGGATCAAGTACCGAGGAGCAATAATAGAGGAGCTATAACCGAGGAACCACCAGACCATCCTTCGATGAAATCCTCAGCCACTCTCCCCGCTCCCTTACTGTGTATCGCTCACTGATTGGACGATGCAGCGCATGCACTGATCTGATGCTTCTTGACATGAGAGCAGTTTCCCAGCGGAGTGAAGAAAACACATGAACCTCACGGGAGTCACTCCTCAGTTTATACCGTGTTTTGTTTCAATTAATGTTTCATTTAGTTACAAATATGTGATATATCTGAACAACAAAGTGGTCAAAAATCATTTTATTCATTTTTTGGAAACATTTTCATGATCGCTTTTTTCGTTTTACATTTTCATTTATTGTCATTTCCATTCAGTCAGTCATTAAGTGCTATTAAAATGTTAATTTACTACATATCCAAACAAAGAAACAAAGTGTGCAATCCAATGAATGTTAATCGAACTGGGTTTTGATAGATAACATATATCTTTTTCTTCTCTCAATTATTTTATTTCTATTGTGCACTCTAATCAATATTAATCCAACTATTGTTCTTTTATACATTTTAAGAATGGCGTTTATCTTTTTTGAGAATGAGTTCTTATTTGATTTCATGTATTTGGGTCTACAACAGATGATACAAATGTTAGTGTCAGTAAATGTGTACTAACAGAGGCGGGGGTGTGTGTGGAAATAACGGGGACAGAGCTTCTGTCAGACGATCAGCTGTGCAGCGTCATCACAAACGGACGTCGCTTCACGTGACGCTCCGGAGGAAAGGACGTCCCATTGCTCTTAAAACTAATTTCCCTGCTTCTCGTGGTTTCCTTGCGTCTCTCCATGCTTCCCTGGTGGGAGGGACTAGTCGCAGAGAAACGACGCAAGTGAGGGACGCAAGGAATCCATTTAACCGAAGTGAGAAGGACCCTAGATCTGTTTTTGATTTTCTGTCTGCGTTGTGTCTTGTCTTTAGATCTGTCTGTGGTTCCCTGTCATTAGTTTCCCTGGTGTGTCTTATTAACCGATTGTGTGCACCTGGTGTCCCTGTGTTTTCTCCTCCCTCCTCACCTGTGTCTTGTTTGTATAATTAGTCTTGTGTGTATTTAAGTTCTGGTTTTTCTGTCTGTCTTTGTCGGTTCGTCTTGTGTTTTGACTTCGGTGAGTGTTCTGTTCTGTCTTTGTTTCTAGTATAGCCTTGAAATAAAGGAGATATTTTTGACACTTAAATCTGCATTTGGGTCCTGCTTCCTGCACACACCGTAACAGCTTGACTCTGGGGAATCTGGCCATAACAGTATACAGTATATGAGCATAGTAGATGTATCATTTATCTGTAGGCTACAAGGGTGGCCCGCATGCGGGGGCGGCGGCCCGGTGTGTGGGCCGGTGCGTCTGAACGTCCTGGGCTGAATTTGTGTCCCAGTCCGCCCCTGCATCTGGCCCTGTGGCCTTCTTAGTACAGGTGTGTTTAAAAAGTGATTGGACCTTTTTAAAGGGTCAATCACCACCCTTTCGTACTGGTCAGTAGCAGAGATTGTCTCTAAGATGTCTGTACATTCAGAGGAGAAGTCCTGGGTTTCAAATCTCATGAAGAAGTCATTCAGTTCATTTGCTTTTTGCAGGTCATCAGAGGTACAGAGAGTTTTTAGCTGGAGTCATATTTGTGATTGCCTTCATAGTGTCCCAAAGTTCCTTGGAGTTCATTGTAGAAAAGTTCTGTTCAATAATGTCCTTATGTCTTCTTCTAGCTTCTCTGAGCATGTGGTTAAGCTCCTTTTGCACACATTTCAGTTGTGTTTTATCCCGGTTTTTAAAAGCTATATTTTTACGATTTATGCAGTCCTTAACCTCTTTAGTTATGTATGGTTTGTTGTTGGGGTACACAGTTATTTCTTTCTGAGGTATCACATTCTCAACACAGAATTGTATATAGTCAGTTACCGTCTCAGTAGCATTATCCACGTCCATCTCATGAAAGATACTCCACTCAGTAGAGAAAACATCCTTTAAGAGACTCTATGCTGTCACTAGTCCAAACCATTACAGTCTTGGTCTGTGGTTTACTTCGCTTGAGAACCGTTTTGTAGGTATTAGATGAACAGTGTTATGGTCCGAGTTCGAAAGCGGGGGTTTGGCTCTACTCACATATGCGTTGTTCACATTTCCGTAACATTTGTCTAGAATTTTATCTTCCCGGGTCTCACATGTAACGTATTGTTGAAAACCGGGTAGTGACAGTTCAAGTTTGCAATAATTAAAGTCCCCTAGAATAAAAACCGGAGCGTCAGGACAAGAGTGTGTAGTAGCTGCTGGTGAACACAGTCAGTTATTTGAGCTGCTGCACTTGCTGCGTTCCCGCTCGGTGGAATATAAACAGTGCAGAGAGTGATATTCCCAAACTCTCTAGGCAGATACAGGGGTCTAAGTCTTACGCAAAGTGTGTTGTCCGCACCACTTGTCATTGATAAATACACAGATGCCTCCACCTTTGCCTTTCCCCGACGTTTCACTCCTGTCCGAGCGGATGAGTGAAAAACCCTCCAGTTCACACAAAGAGTCGGGAATATCCTGATGAAGCCATGTCTCACAAAACACCATAATAGACGACTCACGGTACTCGAAACAGGCTGTAGCGTTGATCCGCAGCTCTTCCATGTTCCTCCGTAGCGACCTCACATTACTGAGTATCATGGAGGTTAAAGGCGGCCTGTTGCCTCTCCGTCTGAGGCGCTGCCGTACTCCTCCCCTCCTTCCCCTTCTACGGAGACGTCTCCTTGGAGCCGTAGATCGTATGTCCTCCGGCAGGTTGGGGTATGGGAAGCTTCCCGCAGCACGGAGGGCCAGCAGTGCGTCTCTGGTGTATGACAGGGCCAAGTTGTTTCCTCCCCGTAATGTTTGGCATGGTTGAAAAAGTTCAAAAAATCAAGTATGAGATAGAGCACACTGTGGAGATGTCCAATCTGCCTGTTTTACACACTTTGACCACTTTGTGTTCAAATGAAGCCCATGATGAAGCCTCATGAGATGAACCCTTTTGCGAACCAATTGGCTTCAAAGCTTCATAAGGCTTCATCTCGCTATCACTACTCAATGGTGGATACGGCCCTGCAGGGACGTGCACAGGTACGGGCTAATGTTGCCCGGGCAACGGCCCGTTTGGCCTTTTTGGCTGACCTGCCCCTCTGGAGAGAACGAGAGTTTGTTTTTCTTTTTTCTGTTGTAGCCGAATCAACATGATAAACCCACAATTAGTATTGTAGCGTCTCGCTGCGGGAAACTCACTTTGTCAGCGCTGTCATCTGCCGGTGCGTTCAGACCACCTCAGTGTCAGATTTTGGAAACTTGATTTTGAGTTGTCTCATGGCAGTTAGGGTATAAAGGACAAACCAGGGGACTTTACTTCCTCTTGATACTGGCGGTTATTTACAAAAAAACATCTAAATATAGCCTACTTGTTGTTTTTGTGCTTCTGTCTTTCTGTGTCTTCATCTCTAAACTCCCTCAACAGGGCCGCATGCTCTCTTTTCTTGATCGCCCTCTCACGGGTGAGGATTTCTGCCATGTCTCTACCACTTTAGTTTGACCATCTCTGTTAAGTTATGGAATACTAAATAAATGAGTAATTAGATACCCCGTTACTGGCTGCGCTCATAAAGAATGCTATAAATGCGTATTGAACTGGTTTAATTAATTAGTGAGTTTATTTAAGGTAATTAGTTAGAGGCAGACCCGGCGTCATGGCCTCATGGGGCCGCCCATGACGTTGAATACAACATTTTAATTGTTTTATTATTATGTTCAGTGGCGGCGCCAGGGTATACTGGGGTAGGCTACAGCCATACCAAGAAATGGCTTAGCCCCACCATGAAAAATGATTTTAAAGTAAGCTAAATAAAGTCCGCCAACTCGCGCGGAGTAAATTGCATAGACAGCAGTAAATACCGAAGACTCGAAACGGTTTGAAAACTTGTCACGTAGTGATCGTCTTCTTAATAGAACATCTTTGATAATGTCTTCTGGCCAATCAGAATCACGATAACGGCGTGGTGTTGTTGCAGGAAGTCCCGATGGAGAATACTTTTGCTGTAGTACATCTCTATATACATCGATACAACATTACGTGTTGATAGAAATCAACACATAATGAAATAAGACCCCACGGTTTAATGATTGATAGGTGTGTGGGCTGTCTTTCATTTTGACACACAGAACAATGGGGGCTATTCACCCTTATCCACAAAGTAATTAACACAGCCTCTTCCCTCTTCTCTCTGTGAGGAGCAGCAGGTTCAGCTTTCAGAACAAAGTAACAGAAAACTAAAATGGCATTCATTTTTTTAAATATGTCGTGTAGTAATAGATTTATTTATTTTTCTTCTCAAGAGAGTACCAGAATGTGTATTTTATGTTAGTATTTCCTGGGGGAGAATCCCCCCAGACCCCCCTGGGCTTTCAGCAGGTCAACTCTTTCACTTGTGGGGAAATTGCAGGATTGGCTCCAGCTGGTCGTCCTTTTTATTTACTACAAGACAAATGTGCCTTTTTATTTCATACAGTTCAATTTGGATTGAGACAGGGAAATAATCTAAACTTCACGCTTGGCGTTTCACTGTCAAGGGAAGCGTGTATGTAATTACATTGCAAATACTGACTTGAGCCCCACCACTGTATGGGTTAGCCCTACCATAGATTACCCAACAAAAACCTAACCCCCCCCCTTGACAAATCTCGAGATTTCCCGGGAAATGTAAGTTTCGGGGTGGGCCCGCCCTGGTAAATAAATGCCCGCCCAGAGACGTATGTCTGCCGTCGGGTCTGGTTAGAGGCCCTATTTTATCAGTATGTCTGCACAGCAGTTACAATGGTCAAACTACATTAGAACAGAATTGTCCCCATTTTGTCTTTAATAGTTACTAACATTAGATATTTTAATGTGATATGGACCGCAAAACAAAAAAATGTCCCTGGTTTTCATTTTTAAAATCAAGTCACCGAATGCAAGTAGTCGCCTTAGCTTATTTTGTTATGAGATGTGAATTACTGTTCAATTTAGTTTATGTAATAATCGTTTGGTTTATTTTACATTAAAAACAAGTTACAATTTCCCCCTCCAAATGTCTGTGCACGTCCCTGCGGCCCTGGTTAGACCATGAGTTAGACCCGAGTCTTCCTGACAGTTCACAGTGTGCCGCTGGCCCGGTGCAGCGCCATATAGACTGAGAGTTATGTCATCTCCGTTCACTCCAATGGACCACTTTTTTACAGCAATGGCGGATCGTGGAGCCTCTCAATCGTTCCCCGGAAGTTAGCGCCAAGGCTAGCAGAGCTGTAGAGTTGCAGCATAATAGACCGTTCGTGACGGACTTTTAAAGGTAAGAAGAAGTTTAAAGATTTATATTGCGGATATTATCAGTACATCTGATTCAAATGAACATGTGTATTAAAGGATGTCAGTGGATTATCCCTAAATTAGTAGATTTAGGGAACGTTTACAGATAACAGATTAAGCTAGGATACCGAAGCAAGTTAGCAACACACGTTGAACAGCCTTTTAATTGTAAATTCCGTTCTCTTAATGTCATTTCGTCCAACGTTGTTGAATTAGAGAAGAGGGGCTTCTAAACGGGATTGTATGCGGGGGTGGAGGGAGTTAAATATTAGACTTTGGTGCGTGTAAGAGTGAGTGTTTTTAGCAGAGCCATATTGTGTCCTTGTGATTATGTTGATTATTACCTGTCTGTATAATGTTGCAGCTCAGCTGATTTTGGATTGATGGCAAAGGGAGAGGGACTTAAGTGAGTGTGAAAACACAAGGTAAGTTTAATACTACTGTTTTATATAAGTAAACACCTTATCTCCCCAAGGCAATTTCCCATCCAATAGGTGTGCTATATAGGTGTGTATAACCCTTTCTCTTGTCTGTTACTCCCTCTTTCAGCACAAGAACCAGAGGGGGATTCAATGGAGCCTGAATACCTGCACTGAGACCCTCACCCTGCACCCTGAGTCTCAACTCTCAGTGTTTTTCAAGCCTTTCCCTGTTTTTTTGTATTAAACAAAACATTAAACTTTCCCAATGGTGTGGTTTTCGTTTTGTGAAAAAGTGCAAATGCAGTGTTTGTATATAATTACATCACATATTTTTTTGCTGTTGGTCGTGAAATTGCTCCTGCTGACTTTTTTCCTCCGCTCTGTGTCAGTGGGGAAGCCGTACATTCGTACTCCTTTCTCTGAGCGATTTGAGGATCCCCAGGCAGCACAGCAAACCATGGTGGCGACTAGGAGGCAGCACAGCAAACCAGGACAACACGGAGGAAAAGGCACAGACAAACTGCATGATATGCTATTCAATGTTTATTGAATTCCATGTATTTGCAATGGATGTTCCTAAAACAACACATTAAACATCATCATCATCATCATGCTGCTGCTGCTAGTCCTTTGATAGTCACCTGTCGGTCTCCTGTCCTTTCTGAAAGCCATAAAGATGACATTAGTCATTTAGATAACTTGTGTCCTCAATTACCATGGGATTACTGAAACTACCATGAATTTAAGAAAATGGTATTAATCTAATCTGAATTTTAACGCATTACTTTAGATCCCCTCCCTCTAAATATATCAAACATTAGAAAGTGATGCTCCTGACTTCCATACAAGTTTAAGAAGATAATATTGGTTTTAAAGAATTCAAAGCTATACATAAACAGCAACAGGCTCTTTAACCAAGGCACTGTTAGCCTAACATGTAAACTAGTTGTTCACACTAATCCTAATATTATCACTTAAAGGTGGGGTAGGTAAGTTTGAGAAACCGGCTCGACATACACTTTTTGTTATATTCCATGGAATGCTCTTAACATCCCGATAGCAATGAATATCTTAAGTGCTTTGACAAAAAAATCAATGACAAAATGCATCTGTGGAAGCCGTAGTATTGTAAAAAGCACGACCAATCATTTTAGCCGACCCGGCTAAAATAACTGGATGGCCTACCTGCCTGTCAGCCTTCCATCTGTGCACAAACTTATCTTGTGCCCTCATTGGTCACGTGAGCGTTCGTGTGTGTTGGAGGAGGGGCTCTGTAAGGAAGTGGCCGATTTGTTCCGGCTGTGTATTTTCAAATCCTAGCGCACTCGAGCTGGTTTCTCCAAAATTACCTACCCCACCTTTAATATTAGCAAATTCTATTTTATTTTTTAAAACATATTGATGTAAATACATACACATATTGATTTGTTGTATAAATATTGCAAATCAAAACCTTTATTCACTAATAATTACCAAAAATCGTAGTTCTATCTCCTGTTATCAATGCATTCACATTGCCCGCCATGAACTTCCGGGGAACAATCCTCGTCTACATGAACCACGTGACGATAACCGTTTTTGGACTTCCGTTGTCGTAACTCTTCTATCTATATGGCGCTGGCCCGGTGTAATTCAAATGTACCGCCGCGCGCAGCACAGACACACTGCTGCCCTGCCGCAGCACCGGAAATGGAACTGCTGGGAGAAAAACCAAGCGGCAAACTGTGGGGTAGAGCCGGGAAGCCAATACGGAAGTGCCACACACTGCAGTTCATATATTGGCCAATAGGCGATGGCTGCAGAAAGGAGCAATTTCCATAGACCCCCATGTTAAAATGCCCGATTTTACAGCAGAAAAAAACATGTTTCTACCCCTGGCTCCATACATTTTATTATCGATATAGTTAGATTCCACCTTCATGATTATGGATCTGTGAGTGAATTGTTTTCTCACGCGACCCTTTATATTTATATTAGGTCTTAAAGTTTGTGCATACATTAGGGCGTGGTCACTTTGATTGACAGATACGTGCCTCACTGTCAGCTAACAGCAACTTGTCCAATCTGCTAGGCTACAACCATAGAGGCTACAACGTTAGTTAGTTGTAGTTACTGTACTTGATCCTTTAGCTGTGATCGTGCCTGTTAGGGAATATTGTTACAAATACCAGATAATTAAAATGTCGTGCTGTGCGCTTGAATGTACTAACAGATCTTCCAAGAAGTCTACTTTCAGCTTTTTTCGGTGAGTAAAATGATAATATTATACATGTTAACCCCGTTAGCAGGTGTTTGTGTGCTTGTTAGCTTAGCCTGTTATGTAGCTTATTAGCCAGCTAAGGACGTAACCCTTTATACATATATACAGTTTAGTTTATGATTCAGCCTTGGGTAAGACTTTTATACTATATGGCTATGACGCGCATAATGCTAAACGGGAGCAAATGTTGAAAGGGGTGGGCCGCCGGAGTCCACGCCGCCGAAGCTAACGGGGCTGCAGGGTGCTAGCTCGCTAGCGCGTCCCGGCGGCTGTAGCTAGCACCCTGGGGCTCCGTTAGCTTCGGCCAGCGGCGGAGTCCGGCGTTATAACTGGAGATCAAGGAATGCATCGTAAAGCGGACTTGGTTCGCCTGCAGCCCGCTGTAGTATTAGCTAAATAAATGATGTTGAGCAAGGCTTATTAAGCTGAACACCGCCACAATTATTCTGCTATGTATCGGTACTTATTTTATTTTATTAACGTGTGAATGACAAGCATTAAGAATAATACCAAATAGCTAATTATCTTGCAGATTGTCTCGTTTGATTATGAATGTAACGTTTATATAGTGGAACTACACTGTTTTATCAAAACCAAAGTGCCACGCAGTGACTTGGTATGCATGTATTTCAGCAGGAAATGTGCAACCTAGATGACATTTACCAACACAGACTATATAGAAATATTTGTAAAAGTTGTTCATGCGTTACTAAGTGAATATGGCATTAACCCTCCTGTTGTCTTCGGGTCAAATCTGACCGATTTACTACTTTCATCAATCATGTTTTACATTCGATTGATACTGAGAGCATGTTAGCTTAGCTTCTTAGCCTGAGCTAGGACTCGAACGTCACGCTCGTTGGCTCCGCCTCAGCTCCGCCTCTTTGCCCTTATTTGGAGAAGGCGGGAGTTAGACTCTGACGACACCGTCGAGCCGTTAGTGGCCGACTCCGCCTACTAAGGGCTTCACGGCAACTCTGCAGAATCCTATGGGTGACGTCACGGACCCTACGTCCATTTATATATACAGTCTATGAGAAAAACGGACTATCAGAGATGTAACGTTATCTTTGATAATATTTCGTCTCCTCATTTTTCGTCAACGAAAGTAAAGAGAGATTTTGGCATAGTTTTTATTTAGTAAACTACATTTTCGTCTCGTCACTTTTCATGTTGATTTCGTCAAAGTTATTGTTTACTGCCGTCGGTGCCGTCTCGTCATCGTCTCGTTTTAGTCATGGAAAAAAAGGTCGTTGACGAACACATTTCGTCATAGTTTTAGTCAACGAAATTAACACTAAACCCAACAGAGTATCTCATTGTAAGAAAGACTATCATTGTCCACCTTGGATTTTATTATGTGTTTGTTCTATTTATTTGTTTGACATTGTTTTTTCTCCATTGCAACCAGCTGGGGTAATTCTCATAACAATAACAATTTATTTTAGCACATTGCTTTTATTCTTATGAAGAACATAATAGTCACCCATATGCCCTGAATGACTTTATATGGCTTTATGTGTTAATGCGTTACAATCTCAGCGCTACTGCTTCTTTAACAACTTTATACTCGCCATGTACTGTTATTCATTCAATCTCAGGTTAATCTCTTCACTATTTGCTAGGTTACCATAAAGAGTCCCGCTATATGATTGTTTGTCGTTAAGGAGCACCGTCGACGTCAGCAGCACTTGAAATATTACATATTATTAACTGCTTGGAGAGGCTGGTAGAAAACATTGTTTGGTTGCTGCTACTCAGAAAAAGGTACTTGGTGGACACAGGCCATTAGTTCAGACAGATAGTGATAACTGACAGAAGACTGAGATAGGCAGAAAAAGGGGGAAATGGTGTTTACATTGAATTAGAAAGCTAACTTTTTCAATAGGCCTCCAGTGTTGACAGAGCCGAAATGTGTCATAAAAGACTTCCCAGGTATATCAGGCCTGATCAGGCTTTATAGAACTCGTTCACACAGGGAGTCCCTGCCAGAGCAGCCATATCTCCTGCTTTTCATGCCAAGCCTGACACACTGCTTTCAAGCTTATCATTTTGAAAATGGTTTTGCATATAAAATGACTTCAGTCTGACATTTCAGGGTGAAAGATCTTTGAGGGATTTTTGTCAAACAAGTCACGTAGGACAGATAGTGAGAGATGAAGCTACAGTATATTCTACTCATGCCCTGATAGCTTTTTCATGTTTCCTGGGCTTGTACACTATGTCAGTCTAAACACCACAATACACAAATATGGATTTCCCTGGATGGAATAAGTGTTTTGATTCTTAAATCAAAGCCTTAGCACAGAACAGGTTGTCAGTTCTCACAAGGTAACTATTGAGTCACAAACAAGCTCCATCCCTTACATCAGAAGAAGATTTTGAATAACATTTATTTGACTCACAGCGAGCCGTCATACTATCAATAGCAGAAGCTTTTGTCTGTTTGATTCATCCACACAATGATTTACAGCTACTTGAATCGTCTCACATCTGGAGTCAGGGCAACAATCCATAGAAAACACAGTGCTGTCTGTCAGCCTCTTTCTCCTGGTTGAACAAAGAGCGCAGGTATGAGCAGTGATAACAGACAGCTCACAGGAGCTCAAGGAACATCACATAATGTTGTCAACTGCCGTGCAGTTCAGTAAAAATGGGCTGGCCAAGCTAAAAAAGGAAAGAATAGAAAAATAATGAGAGTATTTCCGCCTGAAATAGCAAGTGAGAACAATAGGAGACTCAACAGCAGCACCTAGAGGCTGTGGTGGTAATTACACCCATGGTGGACAAGAGGGAAAGTCAGGTCATTGACAGATCATTTAGGGAAAGTAAAAACTATCTTCATATGTGTAGCCCACTATACCATGGCCTCTGGTAGACCACCACACCAACAATGACTGTAATCACTCGTATGCAATAACAATATAAAACTATTGTGCATACCACTGCTCATGAGCAACACTGAAAGAAACAACTTGTAGGATTTACTTTATTAAATCTTAGCAAGTATTTGCACTTACTTTTTCTAAGTATATTTTACTGCTGTAATATCAAGTAGAACATACTTTCCAGTATCAAGTCAAATGTACTTATCACCAGACGTAACATTGGTGAAAATATGAAGTAAATGTTACTTAATAATGTTGAAGTTACATGTTATATTTATTTGAACTAATTAAGTAAAGTCTAATTATTTTCTTCATGGACAGGAACATCACTGTTATCAAATTATTAAGTAAATATTATATATCTGTAATAGTTACTGTTATGAAGTAAATAAGTAGATTTTATCATATTTTTTCAGTTTAAAATGTTGAATTACTCATTTGTTTGAAGTTATATTACTCACTTTAATTATGTAATTGTTACTCATTTACTTTTGAAAAATGTTACCTAATAAATGTAATAATCTATGCATTTAATATACATTGAGCACAAATCACACAACTAAAATACAATACAATTACACTTTATTTTGTCAACAATTCAATCACTATTAACCGACAACATTAACATTATAATAACTGTATGCAAACAATCTCTAAGCAGCAGCTTTCACAAAGCCCAAGAGCCAGAACCATGAAAGCTCAGAGGCAGGTGAGAAAAGGCTGTTGAGAAGTCTGCATGTGAAGAAGCTTGACAATTACTTTACATGTGTAACTTCCTCCAAGTCTGCGAGCTCAAAGTTTCAAATCAGACAGAAATGAAGTCAATTGTCGAACACATTTAAACTTGCAGCGACATACAAAGGGCCTCATGCAAGAACATACTTGATATGAATAGACGGCTTTTCCATGTCTTTAAGACAGCAGCTTCACATTCAAAGCTTGCACTTTTGGGGTCAGCTTAATCCCATCCAGTCTGAGAAAAAGTTTCTGGAACACCTCAAAAGTGTAGCGCAGTGTTGGGGGGTATGCCCAGTTTAACGCATAAATCAGCCCCATAAGGATGCTTTGGCAGTACTGCCGCGTCCTGGCATCATCTCTCTGCCTTCAAGCAGGAGGGCTGCATCCACTGGATCCTCTCCATTGGCACCATGGACAACCAGGATCTTCAGGACGTGTTCAGTTGCATCACTGCGGCTGTCCTCCTGCATACCATTTACAAGAACAATGAAGTGAGAAACATAGAATGCTTGAATCATTCAAAGTGACTTCATTGTCAGGGCAGAATGAACACATGTGCTAAAGACCATCATTAACTCTGAGACCCTAGGGCCCTAATCCGGGCCGGCCCATTGTACTGTCTTTCAGAGGCTCAGAGGGCTCAGTTCTGAAGCTAGAGTAAAGATGATATCATATGAAACTAGGATCTGAGGAATCCATTGGTGCCTTGTCCAACCATGTGATGCTGGTCAGCAAAGAGGCTAAATAACGCTGCAAAGATAGGCAACATTTTGGCGAGGGGAAAATGACATGACCATAATCAAAGGGGTCATCCCCTGACCTTTAAGCTCAAGATATCTGAAGGAAAATGTGTTCTCTGGATACCCACGAGTCTCCTCTTTACATTCTTTTGGGATGAAAAACATTGTGTAAACATTGTATTTTAATATTTTTGCATGCTGGGGTCTTGAAATTGCATGAATTGGATATGTGGATCCAATGAGCCCAATTATATTCATGTGTGATGATGTTAGGCCCCATAGGAGCCATTCCATTGGAGTGAAACTTTGAAGATTGACTTCACAGTATAAAATGAGCTGTTGTGGCTTCTAGGATAGTCACAGCCATAAACTAGAGATGGAGGGCTTTCAGAGGATGTATGGCGTTCCTAGGTTTATTTACAAAAAGGGGGTTTCTGAGCAGTTTCCAGAACAGAAGTGCTCACCATCCAATCGCGGGAAAATGCAAATCTTGCAGAAATTTAAAAATAATTCAGATTTTTTTATTCCAAATCACAGCATAGATGATTCTATGTCTTGATGTCCTAATGTGATACTTTGAAGGAACTTTTGACCATATTTGGCAATTCTCGAGTGGTTAATATGCTTAAATTTAGCTGCAAATCTGTGTATTAAATTCTATCAACACAAACATTGCTGCAACAAGTTATGGGACATAATAGAGCAGGATAGCATCTCTCAAATACTTGGACCAATGTTCTGAGCCGTAATACACTGAAAACATTACAATTTAATTAATTGAAATTAATAAACTATGTTTATAATAGATTTGTGACTAGAACAATTTGACCCAGCTTTCAGATTATGTAAACCACTTCTATATGACATAAACTGTTGAGCTGCTATCTCCCTCTAAAGACCTCCTGTTTTAACATTCAAATGTTACAACAGTGTCATTAAAAAAAAAAAAAAATCATGCTTTTACCAGGCAAAAAGATCCTGTTGTTTTTCGCCAAGGTATAGTATGAGGCTGCGGATGACAGAGTCACGCCTCATGTCAATGCTTTGGTTCTGTGAAGAGATTAATATTGTGTCAATACTGAACTAATATTCATACACAATAAACTTTCAAGGAAGAAAACAAGAGCACATGTGCGAGGAAGAGTGATTTGAGCAAACTGAGCAAGAGCCATGGAAAGATGGACCATGCAGGGGCATTTAAACAACCGAGTGTGAGGATGTGTGCTGTGTGTGTGTAAGCATTGGGCATTGGGTGATGTGTGTGTGAGTGAGGTCTGTCTTCCTTAAAAAAAAATTTGATCATGCACAATTTTGAACAAGCATACCTGACTCAGTTTTTCCAGGAACGGCCTCAGCTTGGTCCAGAGGACTCCTCCCTTGGCCTTCATCAGGGCAATACGTTTTGGTGTGTAGTGGTCGAGTTTGTACATGAAGCTCTGCTCCAGCGAAATTTTAGTTATTCGCCCGAATTCCGCCTTTATCTGAAGTGACAAAGTAATCAAAAGCACAACATGAGGAACTGGGCCAATAAGTCTGATACAAAATGAAGGCAGGGTCAATTATGTATAGGGTGTTATAAATCGTGCAGATATTAATGGTGGAATGAACAAGCTATTTATAGAATTTTAACTTTGAGAGAATAGTGTTTCAAGTTAATTATTGTTCATGTGTATCTATCTTTTTTTAATTTGTTCCTGTACAATGGAGCATGTATAGATTCACCTACCTCAGCTTCACAAAACAAAGCAGGCCATCTCTCTTTGAAGTCACCAGCAGCAGGACTACCAGGCATTTATTTGTATTACATTTTTGTTAACGAGAAACATCTATTAGAACAGGCCTAGCCGAAATTACATTGGCCCACCCACAATTGAAATCCTGGCCCCTCGGCTGATGCCAGGGCTAGTCAATTAGCATGCTAATTTCAGTAGCTAATATATCTATACAACACAATAGATTGGCGTATTTGACATAATGCAAGCACTGTAACCTCTTTGGTTTCTGTACATATTGTTTTTAATGTTTTTAAAAAATCCATTGTAACCATAACCTGACAGGATGACAAAGCTAATTTTGGAAAACTGCGGCTAACGCTAACTCAGCTAACATTACTTTTCCTCTCCTCTGCTTTTGACAATGCTATTCCAACTGTTATGCCCTTAGTTGTATAGACGTGAAATAAAACGTGGAACCTTCTTTAGATGCATGTGAGTGTTTTTTTTAAATTATCTGGTAAATTACAGTTAAGGTTAGCTGTTAGCTAACAGCACGTAACATATCTAAAACATAATCTCTCAACTTTGTGAACTAATGCACAGAAACGTTAACATGGTTCAAGCAAACAAGAATCAGGCTATTATGCACAAAGACACATATATTATCATAAGTCTTAAACAGAGAGACAATAACTTACCAACACTTATTTTTCCAGCCATACATTACAGCTCCTCCGACAGCCTTCAAATGTGCAACTGCAAACCCAACTGAACCGTCGTCCAAAAACGCGGGTATCTTGTCTTGTCAAGACGCATGCGCGGATTCAAACAGCTACTATGGTTTTAGATTAACATTTACTTAGTATTTTAAGTTGTATGTGCAGTGATTATAAATCATTTAAATAGTATGAGTAAATATATAATAAAACGTACTCCTCCCACACTGTAAATGTATTACATGAATAAAAGGTGTATACATTTAAAATGTTACTTAAGAAATTCTAGTTCTTTGTGAATCTTGATATTACCATGTAAAAAGTACGACAGTTAATTAAATATATTTTACTACACCAAAAAGTCAGTTTTTTGAGTGAATATACCGGCTCCTTAAATAATTTGATATATTCACTTACGTTTAAAAATGCTGCTACTTACTTTTTACCATTGTGTAATTGTTTTTTGCTTATTTGTGTGTATATTTTTTTAGATCGTGTGTCTGCCTGTTTTTTTAATATATATTTAAGTCTTCTCCTTTTCTTTTTGCACTTTCTCTGACTGGACCTTTGTAACGCCATACATTTCCCGCTGGAGGTGGAATAAAAGGTTTCTGATTCTGCTGGGATCATGGCAATAATAAAATACTAAAAGGCTGTGGTCCGTTGGAGGTTCCGCTGGGGGTCCTGCCAACTCCATGTCTTGTCCCGTTGGGGGTCCGCCGACTACTGTTCTGCCGGGGGATCCTGCCGGCCCTATGTCCTGTGCCGTTGGAGGTCTAGCCGACATCTGTTTCGTCGGGGGTCCTGCCGGCTCCATGTCCTGTGTTGTTGGGGGTTCCGCTGAGAGTCCTGTCAACCCCATGTCCTGTTCCGTTGGGGGTTCCGTTGGGAGTCCTGCCAACTCTGTGGCCTGACCTGTTGGGGGTCCCGCCGACACCTGTCCCGCCGGGGGTCCCGTCAACAGCTGTTTCTTTGGGGGTCCAGCCGGCGCCTGCTCCGCCGGATTTCCTGCGAGCACCAGGTCCTGTCCTGTTGGGGGTCCCTCGCCCTCGGGCCCGGCCCCCGGACTCTTCCAGCCGCTGCCTTCACCCTCATGCCCGGCCCCCTGAGTTCGCTGTGGTCTTCGCCCCTTTGTGAACTCTGCTTTGCCCCAGGGCCGTCCGCCCGAGTCCCCCTTCTCGACCTCTGCCGTGCCCGTGCCGCCCGCCCAGATCCCTCCTCCGGACCCCCTCCATCCGCCCTTCTTGACCTTTTTGACTTTTTAGGGACGTCTGGGATCCATCCCTTGAGAGGGGGATTATGTTAGGATCTGTTTATTTTATTTTTTATTTTGGAATTGTCTAGGACTCTCGGCTTCCTGTTTTTCATTCAAGGATGATCACCCCCTGTCTGTCATGTTTGTATTTGTTTCCTGTCTGTGTTTTCCCTCCTGTGTGATTACCTGATTCTGTTCACCTGTGTCTTTGTGTTTTCCCTCCCCTCCCCAGCTGTGTCTTGATTGGCCATGTGTGTATTTAAGTTCTTGTTTTCTGTTGGGGTTTTGTGGGTTCCTTTTTGTGCTTAGAGGGAGATAGAGTTCCTGTCTGTTTTTTTGTTGATCCTGTTGCCTTGAATAAAGGTGTTTTTGCTGTTAAACAATCGTCTGTCTGCACTTGGGTCCTCCCTGCACTGCTCAACCGTAACAAGATGTCTTGTAATGCACTGTTGAGGAACCTGCGACCCAAGTTTTTATTAATTGCATAACTACACCGTAGTTGTGTGTATGATATGTCAATACACCTTAGAAAATCTTGAAAGGGATGTGCAAAATAGCCATTATATACAGTCTTTAATTAACTATTAGTAGAGAATAATGAGTAATGAATATGCTTTATAAGGAACTGCAGATAAATGTTTATTATTTTCAAGCACCAACTATCAAATATCTCGCCTGATTGTTGGCACTTGACAATCGTTCGAGTCTAGTTTTGGATAGTCTGCCGTGGTTCCATTCCATTTCATAGAGCTGTTTGACGCTCGGCGTAACCTTGGCACACTGCCACTCCAACATCCAATCACGGAGCTTGAAGATTAATCACAGGGTTTGTCAAACAAAGGGACTGTAGTCTCAAACAGGGCTGTATCCACCATTGAGGTCACCGAGGTCCGAACCTCGGTAATTTTTTCCGAGCTGTGTATATAACAAAACTTGTGGAATAATTGCACTAAACGTGGTATTTCGTAGAACATCCATTTGCTGCCGATGGGGGCGCGGCATAACTACGTAGCCTCGATTAAAGCAAACAGAAGAAGACGACATGTATCAACCGTATCAACAAACCACCGCAGCCCGGACTTGTATCGGAGCAGCGGAGGAGTGATGAGGTATCTAGAGATCTGAGTCCAGCGGGCTGCTTGTGTTTCTGTTCATCAGGACATCATATGACCAGCAGATCCTGTGTGAACGCTCTACGTTAGTCAGTGGACGTCCGACAACATGCACAGTGCACACTAACTTATATTGCAGCTATAGGCTATACTTTGATTTAAATAGTGTGAATAAACTAGCTAGAGAGCTACAGTTAATTACATTCATCCAATGTCAGAAGGATTACCTTTTAACAAACGTTGTAATGCTTTTCTTTCATTTCAATTTGAGGAAAACATTGAAGATATAACATTGTGTTGTTTTCTTTTTACACTGACTCAGATATAATGAAAAGACTACGTCAGTCGAAGCTCAGCTTTGGTAAGAGAGAGACAGGACAGGCAGAGAGAAAGAGACAGAGAGAAAGTGATGGAAGTCAGGGAGGAACTGCAGGTACAGTCACACAAAATAATGTAGGCGTAATAACCCCATCTATCCATCTCTATCTCTCTATCTCTCTCTATCTATATATCCATCTATCTATGTATCTATTGTATCTATCTATCCATCTATCTATGTATCTATTGTATCTATCTATCCATCTATCTATGTATCTATAACAATAGTCTTCATTTATAATATAGACAATAGGCATACTTTTAAAACAACATACATATATGGCCGTTTTGATGTCATAATAACATATAATTGTATAAAACACAATTTGCTTACATCTTTGTTCTCTTTTGAGAATCAAACAAAACTGATTTAAAAAAAAGAATGCAAACAAACAAGTGAAATGAACTAAATAGCTGAATTGCTTTTAATTCACTGGCAGGAGCGACAAGTGAGGAGGAGCAAAAATTGAACAACGAGGGAGAGGTTGAAAAAAGAGAGAGAGTAGAGGACAGAGAGTAATGAACAGGAAGAAGACAGAGAGACTAAAGAAGATGGAAGAGAGGCTGCAGGTTATGGAAAGGAGAGAGACATGGAAAATGAATGTTGACAATGTTTTGTGATCATTTTAGCCTCTTCTGCATGTCCAGATCATTAATAGTAACAATTAACTGATTCAAAAATAATTGATGCCGCAGCCCACTGACATGGTTTGAAATCAATATATTTTCCAATGTGTGACCCCCCACAGGACTTAAAAAGCACCTAACTAGATCATGAAAATCCCAAAGATCTCGGGGGGTATACCCCCGAACCCCCCCTAGCATGTTTGGACCTCGGTATTTAGGAAATCCTGGATACGGCCCTGGTCCCAAACAATAGCTGAGGATTATGGGTAGTGTAGTGTTTTTGGCCATCCTAAACTCCGAAAAAACTATTTGTTTCTTCTAATCGAAGGGGGAAAACACAAAAGCATTGCACACAATTTAAATTTAAACAAATCAATTTTGTGTAATTAACAAGGATAAACTGATGTTTTTAGTTGATGAGTACTGTAGATTACAAACTTCGAGACCGGAAATACTGTTTTCCTCCCAAGCTGTTGCCTGGCAACTCAATTCTGTTGATAGTTATTTCATATCGCATTAACATCATATCCCAACGTGCATTGCGGTTAAAACATCCAATCACCGAGCTTCAACCATAGCTGAGGGTCTTGGGTAATCAGTTCAGTAGGTGTGTATCGCCTGCGTCTGTTTCCGGTGACTTTATTTTGAAATTCAGTTCCTGACGGATGGCAAAAAAGCCCGATATTATAGAATCAAACAAATAAATAAAAGCAAGGATAATTGTGTGTTATTGGTGAGTAAATAACAGTGTGTTATTTGGAAAATAATAACAAATTAGAAGGAAAAAAGATTTAAAAAATACAGATTTCAGTATTCTGAGGCTCTGAGCCCCATTTATTTTCCTCACGGACGGCAAAAAAAGTCAGACATTATACGATTTAAAATAAAAACAATAATCGTGGCTTGATATTGAGTAAGAAGATGTTTTTATGAACCCCACAGCTTCCGGTCTTCCAAGACCCGACCGGACAAAAAGACGTGTTGCAGGCACGAAACAGACTACCAATAAAAATACATTGCTTTCAAAATCGTTCTGTGTGACACGAAAAAAATGGGGAAATCGTGTTGGTGAACACGAATCAATGGATTATATGTCGTGACTATAACACCAAATGCCGTGAGACTGGGTTGAAATAACCCAATAATGCCTCTTATTCCAACACACTCTCACTCCCTAAGCGTCCAGGAGCGACGTTTGGTCAGTGTCCGTGGCGTCCAGTTGTGACGCTCCTAGGCTCCTTCAGCGTCATAAAGGGACGCAAATAGCTTTCAACTGATTGCAATGTATTCCCATCTGCGGCGGGATTTGACGCTCATGGAAGCACGGCATTCGTTTGTGTCGGCTGCCCTTAAAGGCAATGTGAGCGTCCATTCCCATTGGATAACGGAGAATTGTACACCCGGAAGTAAGTATTCCTCTTACTGTCGATTGATTTTACAGTGATATCTGCACTACTCATTGACTAAAAAACACTAGATTATCCTTGATAATTACACAACATTGATTGGTTTAAATTGTGTGCAATGCTTTTGTATTTTTCCCCTTCGATTCGGCGAAACAAATATTTTTTCGGAGTAAAGGATGGCAGAAGACACTACACTACCCAGAATCCCCAGCTATCGTTTGGACTACACCATGTGCTCTGTTTGACAAACCCCGTTTTTTTCACCATTCATTCCAATGGCTGGCGTCTATGTCACGTGATCTTCAAATTTCTCCCTGCAGAAAAAGAAAACATGGCCGAACTTCGTTTTATTCTCGGTGGAAAATGCCAATTTTAAAGTTAGTTTGGCCATTAAAATGCGTTTTGATGTAATTTGATGCGAGAAATATGAGTTGTTATTTCAGATTATGTGTGCAGTGGATGTCCATGATCTTTAGTTTGCTAGTTATTACGAAGATTACTTCAGGAAATTGCGACGTTTTCATTGTTACCAAGGTGGTTGCTAGGGACGCTGCTATCGATATTATTTCTGTTATGTTGTGTAACTGTTTAATGGTGTTATCTTTATTGCTACCCCCTTCCCCGTCAATGTATAGTGTTGGTCCACAGCGCAAACATATTAGTTTAACAAAATCCGCATCTAAAGATAGCCTACGTTATTTCCCCTGTGCAATTCCAGTCTCACATCTCACAGCACATCGTCATTAACAAATACCGGAAACAGACCGAACACTTTTTTTAAAATAAAATAATACTTTATTCCGAGTGTGCTTGCTTTTCTCTTTGAAAGTCATCACATAACGGCATTGTAATACACGGTTCGGCTGCATTAAATATTACATATCTGCCGTAGTTCTGTATTTATAGAGCCCTGCTGAGAAGACTTATAGACAAACATGAGGAACTGAAAACGTGACGTGGATCATAAATATATCAGCCATTAAACAACATCTTACATTTCTTTTCACACAATACGTCTCCTTGCAGTATCAACACTAATTCGGCTGACTTTTATATTTGATCCAATTGGTAGATAGGCTGTATTTACACCATAAAGGTGCACAGCTGATATAAAGGGACACCTAGTGGTTAAAGCATGTTATTGAATTTCATTATTTTTATTATTAGATATTAATAGGATCCCTATAAAGTATATTCATTACTCGTTATTCTCTACTAATAGTTAATTAAAGACTGTATATAATGACTATTTTGCACATCCCTTTCAAGATTTTCTAAGGTTTATTGACATATCATATAGGCCTACACAACTATGGTGTAGTTCTGCATTGAATGAAAAACTTGGGTCGCAGGTTCCTCAATAGTGCATTACAAGACATCTATCAATATTTGTGCATACCTCCAGCAATGTTAACTATGTTGAAGCACTTATTTTAACTGATATTATACATAATGTATTATACTCTTATAAGATGTATGTAGATATTTCATCTCCGGCCTTGTCAGGTATTGAACAATCAATAAATAAAGAACACAGAATTGTTAAATATAAAACACAGAATTTGTGTGATTATACTAAATGATTTACAAATAAACACCACTGCATATTTACAACTGTTACACATGCTGATGTAACGCAAATGTTCCAACTTGGGATCAATAAAGTATATCTTATTTTAAGCTGATCGATGGCTACTGCCATATTTGCAAAATTTGCCTCTGAACCTTGACAAGTGCATGTTTCAGGCTTATCAATTAATGTGATGTAATGTTATCAATTAACAACAGGGATCACAAACATAAGACTAGCTGTTAAATAAAGCTCTTCTGACCTTAGCTGGCATGTGTGTATATATATTAATGCTGCCCATTATGGGCACAAGCAATTTTCACCCATTTATTAATTATATGTTTTAAATTTGAGTGTTTCCTATCCCCTAAACCTCCAGGAATGTACACAGTTTAATACTGGCAACTTCTTATTATGGGAAATACGAAAACGTCTTTTAAAACTACAACTCCCAGTAGAGACGTGCCATAGATAGAGAACATGTTGCGAAACAGAATAGCCAGCATGTGTAGTTCTGGGGACGGGGTGGGGGAGGGGGGGGACGCGGTGGACCCGTTCAAATCCAGTTTTGGACAGTCTGCCGTGCATGGTTCCATCCCATTTCAAGTGCTGTTCGAGAATCGGCGTAACCCTCGGAGCACACTCTCCAATCACAGAGCTTGAGGACTATCACGGGGTTTGTCAAACAGAGCACATGGTGTAGTCCAAACGATAGCTGGGGATTCTGGGTAGTGTTCTGCCATCCTTTACTCAGAAAAAACATTTGTTTCTCCGAATCGAAGGGGAAAAATACAAAAGCATTGCACACAATTTAAACCAATCAATGTTGTGTAATTAACAAGGATAATCTGGTGTTTTTTAGTCGATGAGTAGTGCAGATATCACTGTAAAATCAATCGACAGTAAGGGGAATACTTACTTCCGGGTGTACAATTCTCCGTTATCCAATGGGAATGGACGCTCACATTGCCTTTAAGGGCAGCCGACACAAACGAATGCCGTGCTTCCATGAGCGTCAAATCCCGCCGCAGATGGGAATACATTGCAATCAGTTGAAAGCTATTTGCGTCCCTTTATGACGCTGAAGGAGCCTATAGGAGCGTCACAACTGCACGCCACGGACACTGACCAAACGTCGCTCCTGGACGCTTAGGGAGTGAGAGTGTGTTGCTTATTCTTGCTTGCACCATTTTTTTGCTTGCACTATTTTAAAGCATTGTTTGACTTGACTTTTGATGCCAACAACTGCACTGTTGCTATTGTGCATGTGACAATAAAGCCGTTGAATCTTTTCCACACTATCTGTGCCTTTTGTACATTTTCTCCTAAAGTGCATTACATCTCATATTACCCAAAGTAGCTTCATAGTGTTTCATACATATTCAAGCTGTAAATAAAACTGGGAAACACAAATGTTTTCATATTTTAATTATTGATTTTACTTACTTGCTGACCAAAACAGGAAAGATGCCACCTCAAGATTGTTTAACAATTCAGGATCAATGGGTAAGTTACTATCATGTACATTTATGTATTTTCTTCTAATTTGATTGCCGCTGTTCCTTTTTTTATTGGTGCCAATTTGGTTCCAAGTTTGCCGAGTCAATATAAGAAGGTGTAGTTGAAACACGAAATACACACATTCCTAAATGCAGATGGAATAATTCAGTGAGTATTGCGTCGAAGATGATGTCACGGTAAGTTAATGTGCTTGCATTATGGCTTTCAGCTGACAATCCCGCCTTTATTCAAAGATTCTACAGTAGAAAACAAAGCAGAGAAAATAACCTTGTTCCAGAAGTAAGCTGTCTAAAGCTGACTCTATCAGTTCCATGCAGTGGAAGCATGGAGCATTGTGGCCCCCATGGTGGAATCCTCACATCACAGTCCAACAAATCAGGTCACATGATCATGAGCAGTCAGATGATCACTAACATTTAAAAATATCTGCACAAAACACCTTCAAACACAACAAACCAACCTTGCAGTTTCCCCGGCTTTTAGACTTTATGCTTAGCTAAGATAATTCTTCAACTCCTCCAGCTCCATCATTTACACTCGAAAAAAACCAAATAAGAGTATTCCCCAAATTGTTGTTCATTTAATGAATTATAATGAATGATTATGTGATTACGCTGATGCAATGTTTTATATCCTGAGATAAGATACATAGCCATACTCTTTCTAGTTTCTAAACTTTCTGAACTAAATGGATACTATGATAAGAAATAACATAATCTGATGCAGACTCTGACATTCAGAGGGTTAGGGTTGTGAGGAATAAAACAGAGGCTGGGCCTCTACGTTTATCCTCAGAAAACCTTCTCTGAATAAAAAAGATGACATCTTTAACAGTAATGGCAAAATAACAAAGCTTTATTAATAATGAATGTAGAGTGCTTCAGAAAATCTAACCTCACTAGTTCAGGAGCCATGCACACATCTAGCTGAGTGACACAGAAAAAAACTTTATCATAGCTTTTCATTAATCTTAGAACAATTCAGAAATAAAGCTGGTGCTATTTAGGGTTGGGAAGTGCAACCCGGTTCCATGTTAACCAAATCCAAAGTTCCAAGAACCTGTATTCTATAACAAAAATAGTTCATGTTTATTGGTTCCTAAAAATGAACAAACATAAGTGCTCCCTTTGGACTGGATTACTTGCACAAAGTCTTACATTTGGTTATTGTTTTGACGCAGGAAGATTTGGATTTGAAGATTTGGTTTGCAAGTGTTGCAACTCGCAAACACAAGGTGGGTTCGAGTTAGCTGTATTTAATCAGGTATCTGACTTTAAAATCCACATAAAAACATATTTTATGTAATCTCCACCTTTGACCCAATCAATCAATCAATGTTTATTTATATAGCCCAATATCACAAATGTTACATTTGTCTCAGTGGTCTTCACAGTTTGTACAGAATATCAGTATGACAATACGACACCCTCTGTCCTTAGACCCTCACATCGTACAAGGAAACACTTCCGGAGAAAACCCACAGTTTAAAGGGAACATGGGAGAAACCTCAGGGAGAGCAACAGAGGAGGGATCCCTCTCCCAGGACGGACAGACGTGCAATAGATGCCGTGTGTAAATCGAAGAGATAATACATTTACAACATAGGTAGACCAAATGTTTGGAAATGCATGTGTCTCTAATAAGAAGATGAATCCACGAGGATGTCAGCAATCTTGTAGGAGCCATCAGGGAAGTAGTATGGTGAGAGTCTGGCAGGACCGCAGAGACAGGTTCAGCCACGACTCGAAGTCCAGGACTCAGATCCAGTGCTCAGGATAGAGGATCCAGGACACACGACCACAGCAACAGGATTAGCCTCGACTCAGGATCCCGGCGTTTATATGGACACAAAAAAGAGATTTGGGGGAAGCTGGGTTAATCGGAACATGAGAGTACACAGGTATAGACAGACAGAAAGACGGAGTAAGGTGCCCCCCCCCAACAGTCCAAGCCTATAGCAGCTAAACATGCACTCCCTTAGGATAGGTTAAGGGAAAGGGTAGCAAGTAAGAAGTAGGAAACAGAGGTGGAGAGGCACATGTAGGGAAAAGGTCCCCACTAGAACCTTAATTGGAATTGGTTAGAGGTAAGGAGTAGGTCTGTGGCTACGTTCCACACTCCCCGGCCGGGCTAGGCCTTCTCTGCAACCTGTTACCCTCTAATAGAACCTCGAGAGGTCATAGAGGGGAAAGGTTTTGGATAAAGTTTTAAATATAAGATCTAAGTTTTTAGGATTTAAGTGAAAGAGTAAGAACTAAAATGTATAGGTGAAGAGGCACAACGTGTCTACGTCAATGCACTCTTATTAGATTATTTTATTTTATCACTATAAGCTTTATCAAAAAGGAAGGTCTTAAGCGTACTCTTAAAAACGGATAGGGTGTCTGCCGCCCGAACACAAACTGGAAGCTGATTCCACAAATGTGGAGCTTGATAAGAAAAGGCTCTGGCTCCCATTGTACTTTTAGAGACTCTAGGAACAACCAACAACACTGCATTCTTGGAACGCAATGCCCTGTAGGAAAGTAGGGTATAATGAGCTCACATATTTCTTCATTAAACATCTTCCTATCCAGTATTTTTCTCAGTACTTTCTTTTTAAATTATGTTTTCAAAAACAAGTGTTGTTGGTGTATAGGCTGCTGCCTGAATATGCTTCATGAAAGGCAGGTTTTCCCATAAATAAAATCATTTTCATACTAAATATCTTGGTTTCTTCTTTTCCAAGTTCACATTGTTCTGTTGTCTTACATAATACACTTAAGTATAAAACATGTTTTTGGTATTTATTTTGTCTTTCATTTATTGTCATTGCATTTGATATTCATTTAATCCAAAAGTAACGTAGGTAATAAGGTTGCATTTATTTTTATATTCAGTCACTTATTTGTTTTTATTCTTAGGTAACTAGTCATTGTAAAGGATTACATTTTTTGAAGCATCCCTACCTTTTGATAATTAATTTAAAGAAAACTCCATAATGATATTGTAAAGCAGCCCACAGTGCTGGTAATGTCAGAATCTCGACAAATTGACACTGACAAAGTGTTGTTAAAAACATGAATATTTCATATAGCTTGGTCCCTTTCATTGAAAACATCTTAATGTGCCAGGTGTGCACACACTGAAGTGTAGACAGTCCAATTGGCTTTCCACCTGTAACCCACTGCTCATTTACATGAAAATGCAATTTATTACAACAATCCATATTCATTGTGAGTAACATGGGATTAAACACTTCAGGAAAAATATATAAATGCAATGTTGTCAGCCAGCCAAATACTATAACTATGTAATGAATATAGATGATGCTCGCTCATACATTTATGCAGCAGGTTTTAGCAGGTTCAGTGAGGATCCACAAGTATCCATAAGTCTGTTCTTCACTTTTATCAACGCTGCTGGCCCTGCTCATGTTGAAATACACTTTAACCCTTGTTTAACTAGGCAAACTGACTAAAACACATTTGAATTTAGGCAAAGGCCTGAAGGGATGACTGCCGTAAAGAGGGATAGGGCAGAGCTTTATTAGAGGAACATTGTCATAGATGGATTACTGATTTGGCCCATGAAATGAGCTTTGGCTTAGAAACCCAAGTTAAGCTAGACCCTCTGTGTGAGGTGAAATAATGATTTTAAAGTAATTATCTAGTATTGACAGCAAAACGTTTTTGTGACATTTAAGTTAGTACCCTGTATGGACACAATGCAATTTGAACACTCCAAGTCTGGCACATTTATTTGTCCAGTAGACATTATATAAAAAAGATATGCTGTTATGATCCTGGTTTTAAGTTTATTTGTATTTTAAAGTTTATTTTCCAATTCCCATCTGTTTTTACCCCTTGTGTTTTCCCACATGTTTGTCCGTCTGTCCTGACCTTAGTTTCACCTGTTCCCCATCAACCCTGCAGCCCCCACCCCCATGTACACCTGCACCTCTTTCAGGTTGTAATAAGTCCATGATATTCTATTCATCTCTGTCTGATCCTTGTATGTCGTTGCTGTCATGCAAGGAGTCGTGTGGCGCAGTGGGGTAGTGTGTTGGTGTTGGGATCAGGGTAGCACAGGTTCAAATCCCACTGCAGTCAGCATGTCGTTGTGTCCCTGAAACACTTCACCCCAAATTGCTCCTGTAGGGATTGTCCACAGTATTGAGTATGTAAGTCGCTTTGGATAAAAGCGTCTAACAAGTGATATGTAATGCAACGGCCCATCGTGCTCCACTAGTTAGTTATAGCTGTTTGTTGCTTGGCAATCAAAATACAAAATACAGACAGGAAATCTAAACATTGTCCAGGTACAATAATGCGATGTTCATGTAGTTCCGGTTGCAACTTTGGAACTAAAGAAACCATCTGCTTCTCTGCTCTAAAGTTACATTATGTTAAGCATAGTGGAAGTGTTCATATATTTTAAATGTAATGAGCTTTTAGCGTTGATAATTTAGGACTATAAAATGGTTGTTAAGCATGTATTGGTACTAGGTACACATCATTATTGCATTTATAAAACCTTTTCTTCATGCAGTTCCAACCAGCGACGTGCAGGCAGGGGAGGCAGAGCCTCACCTGTCATACTCCAATGTAACGGAAAAACAACTAAAGAAAAACTAAATAGTAATAATAATAATAACATGTCTCCACTGATCTGTGTTGTAAGTGTGATTTCTGTATGATTCCAATCGCTTTTTATAGTCAAAATCAGCATATTGGCCGAGCTCCGCTACAACTCCTACATGGGAGGGATGAGGAGTGAGGCAGGGACGAGCTCTGCCTCTCGTAAGCCCACAGTAACTGGCTGGAGCGCGGGCACTAATGTAGCGCGGGCACTTATTTTGTGAGCGCGCTCAAGCCAGTTACTGTGGGGTGAGGTGAGGCACAGATGAGCTCTGCCTCACCTCAGAATGCGTCACCCCACAGAAACTGAACTGAACTGTGGGTATATATATATATATGAAAATATACTGATGAATATATTTGTTAAGATCCATATGTCACGGATAGGATCATATTCTGTGCTAAATAAGAGACATGTAATCTTTTACTAAACATCCCCATGTTTTTATTTAACAAAATAATGTTTAATTCACGTTGGCGTAAGTACAAAACCATCGTTATGTTTTTAGATCAGGAAATGCATCCAGGCTCAAACAAACGATTTTCAATCATCATCCTCACGATCATTTAATGTACATATGTTCGCGAGTTGAAATTAATGCACTAATACATGTAGTTTAATCCACGTGAGTTTACAACAACAAAAATAATCGCTTTGTTTTTATATCACATCCGACCGGAGGAAAATGCAGCACGGGTCTCACTACCGATCATCCTAATCCCACGGGCAAACAATAATATGTACAGTGTTAATAGTTTACTGTATTATTAGTGTCTAATATTACTGGGGATTTCGGAATGGTACTGGATTTTGATTTATTGTATCGGCTTCATATCGCAATATATTCCCGAAGTCTGAAATGCAAAAATGTCCCACATTAGGGCAATTCACCCTACATGTAATCATTTAAACAAAATCATATTTCGTTTCTTTTTAACGAAATAAATGTAGTTTAATCCACATAATTTACTGTTAATTGTTTACTGTAGTATTGTGCACATTACTTTTCGCTGCTTGTTGAACCCCTGGTTAGAAGCTAAACTGCATTTCGTTGTCTCAGTACCTGCAATATGTGCAATAACAATAAAGTTGAATCTAATCTTGAGCAGGAACAAATGTATTTAGGTTACTTAGTACATATCTGACATAAACGATTAAACACATTTGTGCATTCTTTAAACCGAGTCAAGCCGAGTCCGGAGGTGGCGGCACATTAAAGTGTGCACCTGATTGTTTAACTTGAAGGTGCCTGATGACATTTAATCATTCAAACAAAAATCATATTTCGTTTATTTTTAACGAAATAAATGTGGTTTAATCCACATAATTTACTGTGTTAATTGTTTACTGTAGTATTGTTTAACTTGAAGGTGCCTGATGTGAACATTTCCAGAAGAACTCTAGCTTGAATGGCCTTTGTATGTATACAGTAGGCCTACAGTATAGCCCAACCATGTACACCTTCCTTTTTTACTCTTATAAGATGTATGTAGATAGTATAAGAAATGTGCAGAATATGACAGTTTAATGGTGCAGGTATACACACATATTGATAGATATCTTGTAATGCACTGTTGAGGAACCTGTGACCCACGTTTTTCATTCATTGCATAACTACACCGTAGTTCTGTATATGATATGTCAATAAACCTTAGAAAATCTTGAAATCTTGAAAGGGATGTGCAAAATAGCCATTATATACAGTCTTTAATTAACTATTAGTAGAGAATAACGAGTAATGAATATACTTTGTAGAGATCTGCAGATAAATGTTTAGTCTTCTCAAGCACCAACTATCAAATATCTCTCCTGATTGTTGGCACTTGACAATCACCTGTACCTGAATTTTACTCAGGTGTAACTAAAGTCTGATTTAAGGGTTGTTTATATTTCACATCATTAATCAGAATCTGCAAAGTAACTCAACTAAGTGTAGTGGAGTAAAAATACCAGGTTAACCTCTGAATTGTAGTGGAATAGAATTACAACGTAACAATGAGCTGTCATGTGGGTATATATTAATGCTGCCCATTATGGACACACGCGATTTTACATGTTTTAAATTTGTACACACCAATTTGTTTCCTATCGCCTAAACCTCCAGGGCTGTACACAGTTTAATATTGGCAACTTCTAATTGTGGGAAAAAAGAAAACGTCTTTTAAAACTACAATTCCCAGTAGAGACGTGCCATAGAGAACATGTTGCGAAACACAATAGCCAGCATCAGAGCCAGCATGTGTATTTCTGGGGGGGCGTTCGAGTCCAGTTTTGAATAGTCTGCCGTGGTTTCGTTCCATTTCAAAGAGATTGACGCTCGGCGTAACCTTGGTGCACTGCCACTCCAACATCCAATCCCAGAGCTTGAAGATTAATCACGGGGTTTGTCAACGGGACTGTAGTCCCAAATGATAGCTGGGTAGTGTAGTGTCTTCGGCCATCCTAAACTCCGAATTTTTTTCCGGATATCATATTGAACTATACCATACCCCAACGTGCATTGCGGCTAAAACATCCAATCAGCGAACATGTAAACATTCCCAGTTAAACATGCATAAACAAATCGCTATATAAAAAGATAAAACACTGGCATGTAATTTACGTTAGAATAAATAGAATGGTTTTGAATAATAGATGAGTGTAAAATCTACGTCACTTTACAGCCCCGCCCACTTTTGGGGAAACCAACGCTGTCATTTGAACGGCGATCAAGCCTGAAAGCACAGAGATCTTCTTTTACTGTCCTTTCTTCTTAGAGGAAGTACAGAAACACGTAACTCTGGATTTGTTTTAATGTTTGAGGTGCAATAAACGACACAGCAGCTTTTTATCATGTTACAACTATTATGTTCTGCCTCACTCATGAGAGTAACAGCTGGAGAAATTACAGCAGAAAAAAAAAAGAATCTTTTTTTTTTGCCTAAATCCTACCGGCCCACATTTGTAAGTGTACCCAGCACAGCCCAGTGGGGTGTGGCCAGGGTTGGGTTGTAACGGAATACATGTAACGACGTTACGTAATCAGAATACAAAATTCAAGTAACTGTATTCAGCTCACGTTACATTTGAAAAACGAGTAATCTGATTACAGTTACTTTCGTAAACCTGAAGTGAATACATTTTGGATTACTTATTGGAATTATTGGTGGAAAGATTTCCTCACAACATTTAATATTCATTACTAAAGGTACAGCCGAATCATCACAGAGCACAAAACCGCACAGATGGACCAAAAAGGGGAGCGTTTGAAAAAAATGTGCGGGTCCGCTCAGTGAAACAATAACAACGTAACATGGAGGAACACAAGTCTGCGTTTAAATCGTGTGTGTGTGTGTGTGTGTGTGTGTGTGTGTGTGTGTGTGTGTGTGTGTGTGTGTGTGTGTGTGTGTGTGGTGTGTGTGTGTGTAGAGGTGTGTGTGGTTAAAACACATCAGCCACACCGCTCTTTAGCCTTTCTAATGATTCTGAAGGTAAACACAGTGAAGGCGGTGCGTGAAAGGCACTGCGCGCTCCTCTTCTCAGAGGCTGAGTTAACCCTCCCGCTGCCTCCTGGCGCTGCAGAGATTTCATGAAGTGAAGGAGGTTTTCCTTCTATAAAACAGCTGCGGGCAGCAGATACTGTGAGAGTCACGGACATGAATACATAGATCAAGGCAGACTGGTGCACACACTCTCCTGTTTTGCCAATCCGGTGATTAAACAAATATAGCTCATTAATGTCCTGCCAACACTGGCAGGACAGAAGGCGACACGCCCGTTCTAAGCCATGTCCTCACATCCCAAGCTGCATCCCCAAAAAGTTTATTATGTTGTTACAACAGGGTTCAGGGGGAGTGGCTGTACGGTTCTAGGCTACCTGTAGAATAGAAAAGGGGGAAGTGACGTCTGACTCAGAGGTCGCGCGGCTGTAGAGAAGAACGTGTTGCCCACATTCTGTTACTGAGTTTAGGCTAGTTAGCTAGCAGGTTTATTATTTTGGGTGCAGTCACTTTTGCCTCCACTTGCTGTTCAAATAAATGTTGAAAGAAAAAGTTAATCTGTTTACAGTTCTGTTTTATATGGGTGTTGAAGAAGAAGAAGAAGAAGAAGAAGAAGAAGAAGAAGAAGAAGAAGAAGAAGAAGAAGAAGAAGAAGAAGAAGAAGAAGAATTGGGAAAACCCTGAACCCCTCTTTAATGGTCACACATGCAGAGCACACAGCACACACAGTGAAATGTGTTCTCTGCTTTTAACCCATCCTAGTACCAGGAGTCTAGTACTAGGAGCAGTGGGCAGCTATTGTACAGCGCCCGCGGAGCAATGGGAGTGAGGGGGGAAGGGGATGTCCGGTGCCTTGCTCAAGGGCACCACGGCAGGGCAGGAGGTGAACTGGGACCTCTCCAAGTAGAAGTCCACACTCCAAATAGGTCTGGTCGGGGACTTGAACCGGCGACCCTACGGTTCACAGTCCAAGCCCCTACTGACTGCCATAGATTTAGTCCCTAATGTTGCTCTCAAAGTGCACCAGATTGATGCATTTAACTTCAACATTTAAAAAAAAATCTTCCCGGGGGAGCTTGCCCCCGGACCCCCCTAGAGGAGGTGAGGTCCACCACCTGCCCACGCCCCCTGTTAAATTGTCTCACCCACATTAAGGATGTTTCTTACACCCATGTTTTATTCCATGTGTCAAGTCAGGCAAAATTGGAAATCCAAACACCGTGACGACCTCCTAACCTATCAAGCTCTCCTCTCCTCTTTCTCTGCTTCGATCTCTCAGGCAAAAAGCACTTTCTTTCAAGATAAGATCCAATCTTCCTATTCCAATCCTAAAAAACTATTTTCCATCTTCTCCACCCTCTTGGACCCTCCAAAAGCTCCTCCCCCCTCCTCACTTCTGTCAAGCGACTTTGTTACCCACTTTGAAAAAAAGGTTAATGATATTCGCTCTTCTTTTTCTGACTCACCTTTACTCACCGCTGGGTCACCAGACCTTCCTTCCACCAACACACTAACCTCCTTTTCCCCTCTCTCTCCAAGTGAGGTTCTTACCCTCATTACCTCTGCCCGCCCTACCACCTGTCCTCTTGACCCTATCCCTTCAAACCTCCTTCAGACTATCGCTCCTGATATTCTACCGTTTCTCACCCATTTCATCAACACTTCTCTAACTTCTGGTCACTTTCCAAACAGTCTCAAGGAGGCAAGAGTAAACCCTCTCCTAAAGAAACCCACTCTCAACCCGTCTGATGTTATAAACTACAGGCCTGTCTCTCTCCTCCCGTTCCTGTCTAAATCACTTGAACGCGCTGTCTTTAAACAACTCTCCTGTTATCTCAATCAGAACAACCTTCTGGATCCGCACCAGTCTGGTTTCAAGGCAGGTCACTCCACAGAAACTGCTCTCATTGCTGTCACGGAGGAACTGCACACTGCCAAAACTGCATCCCTCTCCTCTGTCATCATCCTGTTGGACCTGTCTGCTGCATTCGACACGGTGAATCATCAGATCCTCCTTCGCACTCTCCAAAAACTTGGAGTTTCAGGCTCTGCACTTTCCCTCCTCACCTCATACCTGAAAGACCGTACCTACAGGGTGACTTGGAGAGGGTCTGAGTCCGACCCTTGTCAATTAACTACGGGGGTCCCTCAGGGCTCTGTTCTTGGTCCCCTCCTCTTCTCCTTGTACACAAACTCGCTCGGATCAGTCATTAGCCCGCATGGTTTTTCATACCACTGCTACACTGACGACACCCAATTAATTCTGTCCTTTCCCCGCTCAGAGACCCAGGTCGTCGCACGCATCTCTGCTTGTCTAGCTGACATCTCTCAGTGGATGTCTGCTCACCACCTCAAGCTCAACCTTGACAAGACTGAGCTGCTCTTCCTCCCGGGAAAAGATTGTCCAACTCTTGACCTGACAATCAACATCGGCACCTCAGTTGTTTCCCCGACTCAGACTGCAAGGAATCTGGGTGTGACCCTAGATAACAACCTGTCCTTCACTGCAAACATCGCTGCTACAACCCGCTGCTGCAGGATACACGCTTTACAACATCAGGAAGATACGTCCCCAGCTGACTCAGAAAGCGACTCAGGTTCTGGTCCAGGCTCTCGTCATCTCACGCCTAGACTACTGCAACTCCCTCCTGGCTGGTCTACCTGCATGTGCCATCCGACCTCTGCAGCTCATCCAGAATGCAGCGGCTCGTCTGGTTTTCAACCTTCCTAAATTCTCCCACACTCCTCCGCTCCCTTCACTGGCTTCCGGTAACTGCTAGAATCCACTTCAAGACACTGGTACTTGCTTACCGTGCTGCGAATGGATCTGGCCCTTCCTACATCCAGGACATGGTTAAACCGTACACCCCAGCGCGTGCACTACGCTCTGCATCAGCCAAACGACTCGTTGCGCCCTCGCTGCGAGGGGGACCCAAGTTCCCATCGGCGAAAACACGTGGGTTTGCTATCCTGGCTCCAAGATGGTGGAATGAGCTCCCCATTGACATCAGGACGGCAGATAGCTTGCACATCTTCCGGCGCAAACTGAAAACTCATCTCTTTCGACTCCACTTCGAGCGTTAGAACGATTAACGAAGCACTTTTATACTAATAAAGGACTGGATTACCTAAAGCCAGTTGAGTAGCACTTGAAATGTTTGGCTCTATGAAACCTGATATACTTATATGATTCTGTTTTCTTCAAGGTTGTGTCTTCCTGGTCGAATGTACTTATTGTAAGTCGCTTTGGATAAAAGCATCAGCTAAATGCAATGTAATGTAATGTAATGTAATGTAATGTAATGGGTCAAAATGTTATTGCATCAATGATCTGTTAACATTAAAATCACTAAATATATGCCGTAACTATTTTGCTCTAGGCAACTCAAGGGCTCAGGTAATGTGATTACTATATGAATAATTGTCCAAAATAACATAAAATGCATAGGGTTTTTAAGTAACATACTTTCGTCGCCGGCCGGCCGATACATGCCGCGCATTAAGTGGGCCTGTCTGTCAATTAATCCCCGGGCCACTTTTTCCCCCCAGTCCGCCCCTGGTTGTGTCCCGTCAAAAGTGTTGAGTTCAGTCATGTTTCATGTTTTTGTTTAATCAATGTTTGTCTTGTTTCCCACTTCCTGTCTTATTTTGGTACTCACCATTCTCCGCAAGGGTTTTTTAAATTGGTCCGTGTGCAAAGCATTGTGGGATTTTAAGGACGCGAAGTCTACCCATGTGCAGCCTCGAAATTTCCCCCAAACCAAGGACGCGGCCTCGGTGGAATTCCAAGTATGCTGGACATTGGAACAGTATTTCGGCGGCACTCGATGATGTAGCATCCTTGAAATATTGGCTTGGAAGCCAGTATCCTCGAGATTGAGAAACGGCCCTTGTGTGTGTCTCAGCCCCGCCCCTGATTGTTTCCACCTGTGCCAGTTACCTTTTGTTTAAATTCCACAGCCTTCTTTTGTCTTGTGTCAGTTCGCCTTGTCCTGTCTCCATGCCAGTAGTCTGCTTACCAGCGATTACATTGCTTGTCTCAAGCCTGATTCATGCTCCTGATTTACTTTGTAAGTTTTGTTCCTCACTTAGTGAGCGATTTTCTTTCCTGCCTTTTTGAGCCTTTCTTCACCTCGTTTTAGAGTGTCAATCTTGTTTTGTATTCCTATTTTTGAAAATAAAGTATTTACTCATACTTTACCTCTGTCTCCCGGGTCGTGCATTTGTCATGCTTCTTGTAGCCCTGCTGTATCCCAATTGGCAAAAGCCAATGACAGCCAATGACACACACTGTATCTCCAGATCACTTTGAAGGATGTCAGCCCACAGCATTATCATTGAGTTTGTGTCTAATCAGAGGGTTCTGCAGTATGACAGCTAAAAGTGTCAGATATTCCATTGTGTATGTCAAATCTAAAATATGAATCAGTAGCAGCGGTATTCTCAAGCCTTGGTTTTAAAAACAATCCAATCACTGCCACAGGTGGGACTAATGTTGTAATATTGCTTGTAATCCCCAATATTAAGAAAAGTCAGTAATCTGATAATTCCTTTTTTATGTAACTTTAAGAGAATATAGTTAATTTTGTTTTGTTTCCTGACAAAGTAATCCTGTTAGTAATCTGTTACTCCCCAGGCCTGGTCTCTAGTAATCGGTTAGAAAGAATGTAATCCCCCATTCCCTTTCAGTTTGGGTGGTGGCAATAACTGCGACTGAATGATAAAAATTGATATAAGTATCATTAATTACAGACCAACATCAATTGAAAACACAACTCGCTTGAGCTGTAAAACTCTTAGGTCAGTAAAATAAAGCATTTAGTTGTATTTCTTTCTAAAGCTGAATTGGGTCAGGTGGATGATTTTGAGTTGGGTTCCAAAACTGTGAAACATTTGTCTTAGATAAGATTCTCCTTTCATGTGATTCAGCTCATATCATGAAAGCATGGTGTGAATGTGCCTGTTCAAATAGCTGATATAATGTTTTCTTTACTTCTGAAAATTAGCACCTTTCGTATCAGAATTCTGTCAACTTCACTGTTCACTGTCAATTCAACAATCTTTTAACAGCACAAATCACCACACTCAACAGTGAAAACGACAGGAACACTGTTGGCTCTATTTTCTGTTGAATCATCCCAAATCAACCAACGGGAGAGCGCTTTCTTCATTCCATCTCAGCTGTGAGATGAAATAAAAACTACAGAGCAGAAAATAGCTGCCATGACAAAAAAACGCCGGGATCCTGAGTCGTGGCCGATCCTGTTGCTGTGGTCCTGTGTCCTGGATCCTGAATCATGTGTTCTGGATCTGAGTCCTGGACTTCGAGTCGTGGCTGAACCAGTCTGCGGTCCTGCCTGACTTATCATACTACTTCCCTGATGGCTCCCACAGGATTGTTGACATCCTTGTGGATTCATCTTCTTATTATAGACACATGCATTTCCAAACATTTGGACTACCTATGTTGCAAATATATTATCTCTTCAATTTACACACGGCATCTAATGCACATCTGTCCGTCCTGGGAGAGGGATCCCTCCTCTGTTGCTCTCCCTGAGGTTTCTCCCATTTTCCCCTTTAAACTGTGGGTTTTCTCTGGAAGTTTTTCCTTGTACGATGTGAGGGTCTAAGGACAGAGGGTGTCGTATTGTCATACTGATATTCTGTACACACTGTGTCCACTGAGACAAATGTAACATTTGTGATATTGGGCTATATAAATAAACGATTGATTGATTGATTGATTTGTGTTCATATAAAAAAGTCTTAGATCTTTGACTTCAGCTTATGAAAAATGGGAGCAAAAACAAAAGTGTTGCGTTTATATTTTTGTTCAGTGTATGACAATGTCATACAAATAATCCAGTGCCTCCTAAATGATATTTATTGATTGGTCAAAATGTATATTTTGGCCAGTTTTTACTGTAACATAGATTGATTGTCATGAGAGAGAATGACACAAAGTAATATATTTTATAAGTTTATTTTACATAGACAGTGCACATCAATAAACATTTCCGTGAATGCGGCAGTTAGATAAAAGGCATTTTTCATTTGTAGTCCCTTGACAAATGTTGAGAGGTCACCCTATAAACAAATTCAATTTACATTTAAAATAACAAGTGGGTACAATGAGAAAAAGCATGCAGCATAAAGGCTTTCAATACTGGAAACGCTTATTAAAAAACAACGCAAGGGCAGAGGGCTGTACAGTGCAATAGATTATTTGAGTGTTGAAAGATCTGATTTTAAATGAATGTTAATTAAAGTGGCTTGACCTGCTTTGTTCCTAGGGTTGAGTTCCAGCCCGGAGTCAAACCCAGGTCCCATACATGGGCCTCCAGCTCTACCAGGCGGCCCATCATTTCCTTTGCTTATCGTTTCTGCTTTGTCTCTGTATCCCAACGTCCATATCACACACACCTTGTGTGAAGATGCCAGGACACAGTAGCTGTCTAGCTACTATCAAAGTGAGTGGGGTTCACTGCCAAGCAAATTATAATGGAATATGGCTCGACCATGAAACGTGTACTTGTCATATATTGTACTTCTTAAATATTTACAAATGTATTATTTTGTTAATAAGCCATTAAGGTTGAGAACATTGTCTAACAAATCTTAGTTGATAAAAAAGCCCAATAACTTATTTACATTACAACCTTGAAATATACTCTTCACATTTCCCCTTATTGTAAGCAATCTGAGGCTTCTGTTTTTTAGCTGCCAATACTGTTTGTAACTAAATAAATGACACCCTACGGAGAGCTGTGATGTAGGCTGTTTTACTCTGAAAGCATAATCAATTATTAAGAATAAGGTACCTACCTTATGAGGCAATGCACCTCTCCTCTAGTGAGGGGCCCAGCCCTTCCTATATATTTCTGCATGTGGCCCCAACAATGTTAGGACACCCCTGAATTACACAGTCAGTTGTGAACATGTTGCCTACTAGAATTGCTGCACATCCATTTATGTGAAGGACATGAAACTCTCACACATTGTAAAGTTCCTAATCTAAGCTGGCTGACTGCCAAAGGCTAATGCAGGCAATCCACCATCCCAATCAAACATGGCCATGGCTGCATGGCTTCTCAGCTCACCTCAGCACCCTCTCTGTTTATCGATTCAGATCTAGTATATCAATGCTGCGAGGACGCTGATAAGACCCTCGCCGACTCATAAACACTGCTTGGCAGTTCCAATCAGATGGAGAGATAAAGACACAAAGAACAGTAACAAAGTCAGAGCTTTGTACACCCCCGCAGTGCCGTCAACCCTCTCTCCATGTGGGACCATAATGCTCAGATTGGTATGGTGTTATAAGCCATTACATTCTACCATATTAAACCTTTATTGGCTCCATTATTCTGCAGTATAGTCACACTCTCATTTATCCAGTTATACTGTTTGCTCACTTCCACCCAATCAGATTCATTCTTACTAAATCTAAAGTATATTCAATACTATTTCAAAGTCTCACTGTAGTGACCACGATATCCATTTGTCTTTTGTCCTTTGTTTGTGATTCACTCGTGGGGCTGACCGACGAGTAGACGCTTGTAGTTTGAGAGAAACAATATAAATGTCCAGATGCGATTGAAAAGTAAGATAGTTTATTCCAAAAAAGGCAAAAATAAATAAACGTTTTTAAACAAATTATTTGTCATATAAACTGATATTTCAATTTTAAAGGCACAATAAAGAACCAAGCTGTGACGCTCCAAACCAGCAAGGTCTAAAAACGGTTTGCTTCAGTCAGCCACACCAGTAGGCTGCAGCACCTCTCCTTTTATGCTGCAGCATCTCGACCTGCAGAGTAACGCACTCAAATGAAATAATAAATAATATACACCACAGAATCTCAGGCATGTACTGTAAGATAAAATAATATAATCTAAGGAAATGGCTCCTACACTCACATTTGGGCAGATGTGCTAGCATACGACACTGAAAAACTGAAACGTTGTCTTTAATTAAATGTATTATGTCAACAAATGTTTTAAATAAAAGAATATTAGGTTCAACTTAATATGTTTTCAACTAACCCAATATAGTTATGTGACATGTGTTGACATAATACATTTAATTAAAGTCAACCTTTCAGTTGTTTCAGTGTATCAAGTATTGTCTATGTGGGAGGGTTTAAAATGGTAAGGTTATAACCGATATTAATCATTTAATTTAGACGAATTCAGCTTGAAGACAGTTTTCATGAGGAATAATTGTGAACCAGTTGCAAAAAAAAAGCATGAGAAACATTCTCTCCATCTCCCCTAACCACAAATTAAGCACACATCAGAAACACTCACATTAACCCATTTACTGAAGGAGAGAGCGCATGCTGACAGGCGTCTGACTGCATCCATAATCAAAAAGTGCGACATTTGCAAATGCTGTCAAGTGGAGAATCACATAACCTTCCCACTGAACACAAATGCAATTTCAAAGGTCTGTTTACACATTCAAGTGTCAAAGGATTTTTTTATCTGATTTCATGTTTTTCATCATGGCCCAGAGGCTGGCATGGTGATGTTTTACCCATCTATCAATCAATCAATCAAACAAACAAAAATCCAACAATCAAAATGTAAAAATGTAGAAGGGGGCTGATCCACTGACAGCTCGGTAGGCCAGTACCAGTGTCTTCAAGCGGGTTCATGGGGTTCATGGTGTTCATGGGGTTCATGGTGTTCATGGGGTTCATGGTGTTCATGGGGTTCATGGGGTTCATGGTGTTCATGGTGTTCATGGTGTTCATGGGGTTCATGGTGTTCATGGTGTTCATGGTGTTCATGGTGTTCATGGTGTTCATGGTGTTCATGGGGTTCATGGTGTTCATGGTGTTCATGGTGTTCATGGGGTTCATGGTGTTCATGGTGTTCATGGTGTTCATGGTGTTCATGGGGTTCATGGTGTTCATGGGGTTCATGGGGTTCATGGTGTTCATGGTGTTCATGGTGTTCATGGTGTTCATGGTGTTCATGGTGTTCATGGTGTTCATGGTGACTCATTCCTTCACCTCACTATTGAAAGTTGATGAGCTCATACTGCTTTTTGAAGAAGTAAAAGAAGAACACTTGCAATCAAACTACAAACCAGCAGCAACAGTGAGATGTGTATTCAGAGTATACAGATGTGTACGCTGGTGTAGTGAAGAAGCTCTGCTCACAGTGAGGACATCCACTGTCAAAACAATTGTCTTTGTTCTCCTGACACGTCTCTTCTCTGCAACACCTCGGTTTGATCACTTGTCAAAAAAGACAACGTCTACAGGAGTGTGTCTTTTAAGGAACAGTTTGACATTTTGTCTGACAGTTTCTTGTGTTTTCATCATTATAAACAATAATGTAATGTGTTGAGTATAAATACAGCTGCTTAACTGTTCTACAAAGAGCATATTGTTTAACCTTGAATTCACTTCTCTGAATAAGGTTTTTCATATGTAATAGTGCATTATGTCTTGTTTTTCTTTTGCATTTTAATTCACTGGGTTATTCCAGTTTAGTTGGGTGCCCTAATTTGTTCAAGTATATTTAAAATTCACTAGATAATTGTTTTGTTGTTGTTGTTGTTGTTCCCTTTTGCTAGGCTAGATTGAGAAACAAGGGTGGTGTATGCTGTGAAGATTGCAAATCAACCTGAGGAAAAGGTAGATGTGTGATATTTGGCTGTAAAGTATCTGACATTCTTAGATGGTACATTTGGTGGTCATTTCAGCAGAGAGATTGTTTTACACATTTGTAATGTAACAGATGTTATTCATACAATTATCCACATTAAAGCAACTTTCTTCCACCAGTAAAACCAAAGGTGTGAAATACTTACAGGACGTTGGATGCAAGAAGCAATCTCTGCCTTTGACCCTATGTCTTGTAAGAGATGTGGAACATAAAAACACTTCTGCTACATATAATCTTATATTTCAAACCTTCAGAACCTGATGCATGTCCAGTGGAAAAACGGTTCCTCCCGGCGAGACCCTCTGAGATCATATTCTCCACTGGACCTTTTAAGCTGTTTTTCGTCGGTGTGCAGCTCAAACCCTGTGCAACAATACAAACAAAAAAGGTTTGCGAAAGGCAACAAAAAAATCCATGGTCTGATATCAACATCCAGGAATTCCGTGGGACTGACCTTCTGTTTTGCACTTGACAAACTGGGTGACATTCAGGATTAACAGAAAAAGAACAGCATTTTCAGTGTGCCATTTTCAAGCAAATGTCATGCCACAGGACAGGGGGATATCCTTGAACACCCACAAAAGCAGCCCTGACAAGGATGTTGACAATGAAAGAATGGGACACCAGTTCATGACCGTGTGTTCCAACTGAAGCCATTTCTGGACACCATCGAAGAACCTTTCAAAGCATTTGATCACCCCAGGCATAAGCGTACAATGGTGAAATGATGGTGGCTACAAAGGCACTGGGATGACACAATGCATGAAAGTAAGGTTTCAAACTTTATGTGTTATGCCTACAGCTGCAATGGCTAGACCTTGGATTTTCTGCATAAACCGTAAAGTCACAGTTTGCTTCTGCAACTGGCCATGCATTATGACTGTCATGTCCAAAATAAAGACATCCTACCTGGGCAGTGGCTTATATCTGTTTGTGGATAATAGAGTCTTCTCGGTCCCTCATCTCAAAGTCAATGGTTTTTATGACAGTTTGTGGGTTAGACTAGAGCTTTTTGTTCTACGACATAAAATATGTCAGTAAATACTCTACCAGCGAATGTCCAAAGCTCCTATGTGTCATTGAAAACAGCTGATGCTAACAAGTGAAGAAAATGGAACCTCTATACGTCATCACTCAGACACGAGTTAGCCTTTAGCTTAGCGGTGGTGATTAGCTGCCATGCAACTGTGATGTGATTTGTTTAAAGCATAACGTTTTGTGCGAAATTGAACACTCATTAGAATTAATCTTGCATACGTGAATAGGATAAACGTAAGTAGCTCTGCAATACAGGAAAGCTGCTCACTGCTCTATAAAATGTCCTTTCAGAATCCACTGATGTAATGAAGAATAATGAGAACATGATCATATATTTATGGATAAAGTACATAGGCTACAAGTGCATCTTGTATATAGAGCTTAGATAACATATTGGAGCATGAATATGCTAATTATTATTTGTTCAAGCTTGTGTTGTGTATTGTCCTGAAGTTATTCTACAGTTTTTCTGCAGTGGCTAAAAAAAGTTTAGTTACTTTGAAAGTGTACTCCTTTTCTCTCCCATGTGTAAAGTCTTTCAATAGGAAATAAAAAAGATATCAGGTGATATGGTGAGGCAAAGTGCAAATTAATTAGCTCTGAAAAGAAGGGATTAGCTGCTTCCACTGGAAAAGTGTTTAACTAATCTCAAAGCATATTCTCTTTAGAACAGAAGACCCCCCTCTATCTGTCCTCTCGGCCCGTGAAGCAGAACTGTACATCCTTGCAGAGGAAACAAATAAAGAGCTGGCGTGATTCAGAACACTGAATAGACTTATCTCTTTTGAGAAGTGAAGCGAGGCACAGGGATGAGCACTGCTGCAGGAGCAGAGTGAGGAGGCACCGCGACTACATGCCATGCCTCATAATGACAGCAGTGAGCCCAGGCAGCATTTATCCTCTTTAGCACTTGTCAGGGTTCATCACGCCCTGGGCCCTGGCACACACTGACAGGTCACAGTGCTGCGGCCAGTGTTGGAGGAGAAGAACAGGTGCTGATTAGTGCTGGGAATCCTGGGTAATGGACACTAATGACCCCTGAGAAATTCTAATGCCCCAGCTGCATTTTAAGGAAAAATCTCTGAAGTTGTCATTTAGACTGGTGCAGGAATTACTCCTACAACCCGAAAATGAGTAAGCATTTTCCCACTTCCAGTTCCCTTGAGTCAGTGTCAATGGAAATGAGAACTTGTTTGCAGTTAGAAGGCAGAAATATGAGAATTTTATGTGCAAAGTTTCAATATGTAATAAAAACACCGGTTACAAACAAGTGACCAAACGAGACTGCTAAACATCAACACTAGACACCTTTAGATTAGCATTGGTGATGCACAGTATGTAACTGTGATGTAGTTTGTCTATAGCCTAGCGTTAGCTTGGCCTTGCATTTGCATTTACTCATCAATAATCATAAAGTGGTATTAATATGTGGAGAGTGTAGGCTATCCTGTTGAATTAAAGCTGTTAAGTATCATAAATGTTTGTTTGCCAAAGAGCTTATTTTTTGCATATTCTGAAATCGAATAAGAAATACCATTACTTTTTGTTGAGGGAGCCCTTGCTAGGCTTACTTCAAGGTCGTCCTACACAAATCATCACTGCACCAATCTACCAATTGGTTTGTAATGTAGTGCTAATTTTATGAAGATTATATACTGTATCTCAACTGTTAACAATAACTGGACGATGTATTTTTGCTACAAGTTGAGTCGTCCCTCCAGGCCATTTGAAAGAAACCAGGTTTGAGGCACATTAAGTTATTACTTTCGATAATTTTATTTTTGCCAATGTACTTTTTTAACAGGTAGGTGATAGTGATCGTACGCAGACACAATACAAAATATTTTCTAGCCATGATATAGAGTTTAGTTTGACGTTTTTTGGTTACCAGAGGCCTGTACTACTATTACTTTGCTCCGGTTACTTTTGTTGTGGCTGATATTTCATTAGAATTGCTTAGCACAAATGTAATAGTAGTCAGATTGTTCTGAAGAGGAGCAGTGATATTCTATTAATTTCAATGTTCACACAGTCAGCAATTTTTTTGACAGCTGTCTTTCCTGCATAAGGAAGATTAAAGAGACCTCTGATTGGTCAGCAGGAGGCGACCTCTGATTGGTCAGCAGACAGTGTTTTCACTCGAGTCGATCTCTTATCGCGAACATAACAAAGCTCCGGAGCAGGTTAGGTGTTCAGCATAAGTAACCAAGGCGATTAACCGCCGGTAAGAAGTGAACCAGCGTCGTAGGACAAAAAACCCAGAGTTAACCCTGAAGTTACCTCGCTATCCCCAAATCCTGCTTCATAGTACAGGCCTCAGGTCTTCTAATCTGCCAGTGTGAGAACTGAAAATCAACTGTTTTATTGGGTAATTTCTCTGGCCATATAATATGTTATGAAAGAATGTTATTTGGCTACACCACTAGAGGGCGACCGAAGATCTGAATGGAGCAGCAAGCGCTAACAGGCGTGGTCACACCTATGCGCCGACAAAGGGGCGAATAGAACCTGGCCCCTTCCCACCAACCAATGGGAGAACACTTTATTCAATCTACAGAGATAATAAAATGTGATGTAATCAAGAGATCGAGACTTCTTCCTGTGAATCGGAGAGACAGAGGGTCGATCTCAAGTTACTTATTTTTAATTTCCTCTCTCCTCGGTCCTCTGTCTCACCGGAAGTTTTTATGCGTCATCTTGATCTGATGCTTCTTAATATGAGAGCAGTTTCCCAGCGGAGTGAAAATAACAGATTAAACTCACAGGAGTCACTCTTCAATGTATACAGTGTTTTGTTTCAATTCATGGATCATTTAGTTAAAAATATGTGATATATCTGAGCAACAAAGTGGACAAAAATGATGTTATCATCTGTAGCGGCGTCATTACACTTGCTTGGAACAATCTTCAGCAAGAATTGAAACTGAGCAATCTCATTCCTCTGCATGTTTTTAAAGCTAGGCTAAATGAAATGCTCGTTGATACTATGGGCACTTGTAAATGTCTATAACTATGTAAATGTATCCTGTAAATATAATGTATGATGTCCTTTATTGTTTTATGTTTCATGTGGAACCTATATGCTGCAGGTCTCCCTTGAAAAAGAGATCTATGATCTCAATGGGACCAATCTGGTTAAATAAAGGTTTGAAATGAAATGAAATTACAAATGGACGTCTCTTCACGTGACGCTCCGAGGAAAGGACGTCTCATTGCTCTTAAAACTCATTTCCCTGCTTCCTCTCTCTTCTCGCAAGGAAAAGACGCAAGTGAGGGACGCAACGATGGAAGTTAAGAGAAGTGAGACAGTGAACTACTTTAATGTGGACTGTGTATCAGTGAAATAGGAAGGGACCTCGGCCGAGTACTTTTGCAGACTTATCGTATCATTTTATTAATAAACGCTGTTAACTTGACGAGAAGCTTCCTGGATTATTTTCAGCTACTCCTACCTCAAATTATACAAACGCAACACCAGTGAGCGGTTTTTTGTTTATAGGTCTGTCCTGTGCTCCATTTACCTATGCCTCCTCTTTCCTGTCAACTATGCCCCTATATGTGTCCATGTGCATCTCATATCCAATGTTCAGAGTTTGTATCTTCATGGTTGATTGCACTTGGTAAGTCACTTTGGATGAACGTGTCACCTAAATGAAACGTAATGTAATACAATGCAATGTAATTAACATGCGAACAGTGCTGCACCACAAAACAACTCCTTACAGTCAAAAGCATGTTTGGCTTCTTCCTCTATTAGTCAAGGTAATGCTAGTAGTCAGCAGATATTATCAATAAACAGTTTTAATTCTGAGTGAAACAGTTTGCTGCTTAAAAAAGTGATCCCATGATAGAGGGAAACAGATGAGCAGAGCACTGTTATTGTCTCTGTTATCTCTTATCTCCTGCTGCTGTTTCCCCCAGCACTTGCTGCTGTCTCCTTTTCTGTCTGTCTCTTAGACTTTATTTGTCATTAAGGGTCCCTAAAATTGCAGTAATAATCCTTCCTTGGGTCCACATTAAGACAAGTTAATAAAACATCACATTCTTGACAATCCACGATATCAAAGCAAACATGTCTGTCTGTCAGTCTTTCCGTTTGACTCTCTTTCAATATTTCTTTTGATTTCTCCATTATAAACACACTTTCTAGGTTAGAAATTGAAAATAGGTCTACAACACTGACACGGCCTGTGGCACACACAAGCCCCCTCCCAATGGACATCACTGCCATGTTTTGGAGCCTGTTCTGGCCCATGGTTCTTCCTAACCGTGTGTTCAGCCAGTGGAGAGCACTGAATTATGTTGTGCAACTGCAGCTGCTAACAGGAATGATGTTTTTGCTGTATGAAAGACCTATCTCAGACTTTAATCACATGTCAGGGCCGAGGAGCTTGTATACTTCCCGAATCTAATATGGCACCTTCTTTTCTTCTTCTGGTCAGGAACTGTTTCGTGACAGCAATCACTTCTTTACAGACTGTTATCTTGTGTTGTTAAGCGAGGAGCTGTTGAGTCTTCAATTAGGAAGACATCTGCTGCTGTATGGCAGTCTGATGCCATTTATCTGCTCTGTACCATCACAAACAAATCTGCTTCGTAGCTCATCTATCATCCTAAAGCGTCCTTGGGTTTCGTGAAAGGCGCTATATAAATTGAAATTATTATTATTATTATTATTATCCTGTCAAGACATTGATAGAAAATGTTGTAACTTAATTCCTAGAACTCACACAAGTCCTTATGCCTGAGGAGGACTCCACCATATAGTGGCATTCCAAATGTGCACTAACCTCCATGCACATTGCATATAACAACACGAATCACCTCCACGTCAAATGTATTTTATTAGTTAAGTTGAAATATTAGTTTTTTCCCTTTCACACAGCACTTTTTATACAAACTTTTAACAATCGCAGTTGCAAAATTCAGGGGAGAATACATTAGTGTCTTCCTAACAGGGGTCTGCTTCCTGTCTTTTGTTTTCTTCAAAGTGCAGCACTTTGAATTGGTTATATTGATTGCCCTTGGTCTTCAGAGTGCAGACAGTCTTTGTACACTGACATATTAAGTAAGAGTTTGTGATTTTTAAATCAGCTTTTATTATTTTATAAATAAACTTTAATAATAACACTTATACAATGGATAACAAAGGTCATATTATGTCAGGTAAGGTCAAGTGAGTTAAGACTTCATTTCTGCTTATTCACATAAATAACCTTTCCCCACCACCAGTTCAAATGCACATCTGTTAGTTATTCAGACTAAGCATTTTTAGTGTTTTAAACAATGCATTTTATTTGGGTTCATTCACGTTAGCAATATATATATAACGAACAAAAGATATCAATCCAACAAACTGGCTAGTGAATGTTAACTATCTTTCCAACACACATTTCTCAATTTTTCTATCAAATTAGCTAGCGAGCATAAGATATGTAAGATAATAAAATAAACATTAAAAGACAAAATACATGAATAAAAGTTACAGTGCAGTCTAAGATATGAATAGTTCAATTAAAAGCAGCGACAAAAAGAAAAGTCTTCAGCCTGGATTTAAAAGTAGTAAGAGTTGCAGCGGACCTGCAGGTTTCTGGGAGTTTGTTCCAGATATTTGGAGCATAATAACTGAACGCTGCTTTACCATGTTTAGTTCTGACTCTGGGGACAGAAAGCTGACCAGTCCCTGAAGACCTGAGAGATCTGGATGGTTCATAATTTAGCAGGAGGTCAGAAATGTATTTTGGGCCTAAACCATTCAGTGCTTTATAAACCAGCAGCAGTATTTTTAAATCTATTCTTTGACACACAGGAAGCCAGTGTAAAGACTTCAGAACAGGAGTGATGTGATCCACTTTCTTAGTGTTAGTGAGGACTCGAGCAGCGGCGTTCTGAATCAGCTGCAGCTTTCTAATAGATTTGTTAATGTGACCTGTAAAGACACCAATGATGCACATACATAAGAATATACTGCACATACTGTTTCAAGGAGCCAGTAACAAGTGTAGAAGATGTTTAATTAAGTTTGTGTCACCCCTCAATTCCACCGGGTCCGTCTGCGTTGGGTTATGGGCGCGGCGGCTTTCGCAGAGATCGCGGCCACTCTAGTCAATGGGTGCTATTCCACCAGACGTGCCGTGTTACGGCTCAGAAGCGTCCCAGAAGCGTCTTCGCTAAAAATAGGATGCAAGTCTATTTTCGACGCGAGGCGTTGCATAGCGCCGGGCAGGAAGTGGACCGGTCAGAGCATCTGGCCCGTCCCCAAAATAAACTAATTTTGCAGACCCTATCCCTCCGTAGTCTTTCAGGTAGGAGGAGAAATCCCAGCGTTCTCCTCCGGTTTACAGGCACTGTGTAAATTATATATATATAATAATTATGATGATCAATGCATTTTTTTACCACTAAAATACAGCAACACATCTTTGAGTCATGTCGTTTATAACTGGAATATTACAATTATTATTAACTTAGTCTGTACAAAGTAGCCTGTCCAGGAAATATGCCCAAATCAACAAAAACTGCGAGCCGGCAGGCAAGACGCTCCGCTTCTGAAATGCTTCTGAAACGCTCCTGAAACGCGCCCGGTAGGGTATGACGTGAAGTATTAAAATAACGTATTAAGCAGAAAGTTTAGTATAGCGTATTTCTGGTATATTCATTTTTAATATCATCTAATATATGTGTGTTTTTATATATATTCATGTGTGTTAAAACTTGGATGGACAAGTCAATTGTTTCCTCTTAAATATAGAGAGGTTTTTTATATTGATGTTCCTATAATGATGTCCCATTTTTAGTAGAAGTAGATTAGCGCAAATGGTCTTTTCTTCCACTTGACTTGTTAATAATTAGAAGGTGGTTTTTTGGCTATTTGTGAGAAGGTAATGGTGCAGTACAGCCTGTGATTTCTGCCTTGAGTAAAAAGAGTACCCGTGGATGAGTATTTTTCAGAAAGTCAGTAGAAGAGGCATGGGAGTCTCTTTGCTAATTATCAATGGTCTTTGCAAATTGACAGCAGATGTACCCATGTTAATTGAATTGGTAAGAGGTCAGAGGAACTCCAAGAGAGGGGCTTCCTCAGACCTAATACAATTAAAGTCTTGTTGATTAGTGGTTCATATCCAGCATGTATTAGCTAAGAAACGATAACAATGTTGGTGCGTAGCTGCATAGGGGGAAATGTATGTGCGCTTCTGTGCAGACGTTAGTTAATTGGATAATTCATATCCTGCAAATCTCCTAGAGAGGCCATGGGATAATGGTCATTCTGAATTTATCAATACATGTATTCCTGTTAAGTGAGCTGACTTCGAGGTTAGAGGAAGTTCAGAGGAGGCCTGTGCTAAATTGCCACAACATTTTGGAGTAATTGGCTTAAATATATGTGTGTGCTTAATTACTCTGTATGAAGTAGGACCAGTTTGCATGGCAGGAAACATCCTTATTTAGACACACACACACACATTGTAAGGAGAAGGAGCGAATCAGATGGAGTCGGCAGCTGCTGACTCATTGCCTAGGGCTCGCCCAGAAGTGAAACTGGCCAATGGAGAACTGCCAACTCACTGGTTAGCTCGCCCAAAAGTGAATTCACCAATAACAAATAGCTAGGGAGGAGTAACCAATACAACTCCTCCCCACTTGTGTGTATAAATATTAGGATATTCTCATGCTCGGCGCTCTCTTCCTGACTGGCTGTCGTGGTACGTATATCACACTGTGGTAGGAATTGAGCCCGGAGCACTCTGTATTTGGTACTGTTGCAGAGTGTTCTGTATTGTGTATTGTTATTTTCTACCAGTATAAACAGATTATTGTTTAACCTCTATCCTGGTACTTTGAGTTCCTTCTTTTGTGATTTGACTAGCTCATCGGTCATCAAGGGACTCGCGGAGCAGAGGTGAACCTTCCACCACCGCCATTGGGTGGTGCTCCAACAGACGCTGGAGGAGGCCGGACCAAAGCAGCTTCGCAGCCGTAACGCGACGCAGACGGACCCGGTGGAATCGAAGGGTTGGTTGGTATGCCAAGCAGCATGGATGGATAAGTAAGTGTGTGTATGACACACTTACTTATCCGTGCTGTGTGACACAACATTTGTAAGACAATGTGATCATGTGATTCCTAATTACTGAAATAATAATAGAAAAGTATACAAACTAGTATAGCTAAAACTAATAAGAGAAAGTTGAAATCAGTACAAGGAAAAGTAAATCCCAAGTTAATCACAATTTTTGCATAAAGATAAGAGCTGCACAGTTAACGACCTTAAATGGAAAGTCCTGGGGAAGAGAAAAGGCGTAGTTCAGAATTTGGGAAAAGCAGACACAGCTACACACCAACTTGCCAAAAGAGATGTAACACACCTCTGGGCGCTAAGAAAGGAGCCCTCACTCAGCCCAAGGAGCATCCAACACATTGCTGACTGTTGCTATCTGTAAACTATGCCGCCGAAACATAATTTCAGCCAATCAGCGTCGTCAGATCTGATGCTCAAAGGGTGGCAATTTCAGCACCCGATGCAGTCTGTGAGTTGGTTATGGCTAGAAAGGATCCGGCTTGTGTAAAACTCTCGCGAGAGTTTGCGAGTCACGTGGCTGAATGTTTATGTTTGGCAGGCAGCCTTTCAGTTAAGATCGTTAACGTCAGTGGGCCACAGCAAATGATGGTGAGAAGCTAAACTATCTATTAATTATGTCAATTACAGGGAGTGTGATTGTAACTGTGTGTGTGACTAGCTGGATGAAAACAGGTAAACGCTGTCTTTTGTTTCCCATGCTTGCTCTTCAAACAGCCGGGGACACATACTATGTGCCCGTGACAAATAAACACACACACACACATTATTGTATATAGTTGTATATATTCATCGATCCTCTGTCAGTTATCGACCGAGTGTGAATTGGATCCGTGTCGCTGTTGGTCCTGTCCTGTTGTCTGCGGAGGCCCACTCCCACCTGTTGAGTGCGGCCGTGCTTGGGTGGTTTCCCCCCGACGAAGACGTCGCGAGGAGACGGAGCGACTCCACCGGCTGCTGCCTGCTTCCACCTGTCTGGTGTCTGTGGTCTGCAGAGGCCTGCTCCCACCTGTGGAGTGCGGCTGTGCGGAGAAGGATTTTGCCCCGAGGACGTTGCGGAGAGACGGAGTGGCTTCACGCTTCCGGCTGGGGCCTGCTCCCGTCGGGCGTGTGCTGCTGTGCGGAGGAGGATTCGCCACAGCTGGGGCTTGCTTTCCACCTTTCCTGGCTGCGGTGTGGCTGAGGAGGAGGGTTCTTGCCCGGGGAACATCGGAGAATGGCACATGTCATGTTTCTGCTGTGCCTGTTTGCTGTTTTGGACTGTGGGAATATTTCTAGTAATCGTGAGAGGTCTACTGGATTCGGGTATGTTCTGCTACCCGCGGTGGGCATCCGCTGCGGAGGTTCAGATGTGCTGCACAAACAATTGCCGGTTGCCTTGTCGCGGACAATCTGCTCGACAAAATATGTTTGTCTTTTTTGTTTGCCTGCTATGATGGTTCTTCAGGACTGCTTCTTAAGCTCTAATCACACTTTCACAGACTTTGCTGGTGATTCTAGAGAAGATGACGGTGTATGTGTGTCGTTTAAGAGGAAAAGATGCCTGGTTTTTTGTTGTTGTTATTACTGTCAGGAAATGTACAACCTAACCCTGGTCAGCCCAGTAGTAGTAGTCAGATCGCTACTCCTGCTGATTTTAAAGCTAGATCTGGGTTGGGTTTCATCCACTTGAATGTGCGCAGTCTGTTAGGTAAACTAGATTTTGTCCGCATCTGGGCGAGCTCGACTGACGCTGACGTCATTGTTTTATCAGAAACATGGCTAAACAAATCTATTTTGGCCTCTGATATTGCCTTAAATGGTTTTAATGTGTATCGTGCCGACCGGCCTAATAAAGGTGGTGGCGTTGCCATTTATGTTAAGAATAAATTCAGTGTAACCGCTGTAGTTTCCAAATCTATCAGTAAGCAATTTGAATTTTTAGCCTTAAATATAGAAGTAGCAAAGGGTCAACAGGTCATGGTAGTGAGTTGTTACAGACCCCCCTCAGCTGTCAAAGACTCCTTATCTTCACTAGCAAATATTTTATCACAACTAGACTACAAGGAAATAGTGCTACTTGGAGATTTTAACTGGGACTGGTTAACTGCAGTGTCAGAGGATTTTAAAAACCTTTGTATCTCTTTAAATGTTACTCAGATTGTTGACAGTCCTACTCACCCTAACATTAAGTCCCCTAATAAATCCTCCCTAATTGATCTCATTTTAACTAATGTTCCCCATAAATATTCATCTGTGGGAGTATTTGCAAATGATCTGAGTGATCACTGTGTTGTAGCCACAATTAGGGACACTAAGGTCCAAAAGGTTAAACCTCGCATCAGTGACGTAGCTGTGGGTGGCCCACCCACATGCACGTCTGGCCCACCCACAGCCAATCAGCGCTTCATAGCGCAGAGCCGGGAAGCCCAGAAGGAAGTGCCACAAACTGCAGTTCATCTAGTGGCCGACAGGGGATGTATGCAAAAAGGAGCAATTCCCATAGACCCCCATGTTAAAATGCCCAACTTTACAGCAGAAATAAACATGTTTCTAGCCTGGATCCAATAAAACGTATTCTGGATATAGTTAGATTCCACCTTCATGACAATGGAATAGGGAGTGCATTTGTTTACCGTGAGTTTTTATAGTAAGTAAAGTAACTTTTGCCGTGAGTGAATGAGCGAGGGGGCGGAGCAGTTTACACACACGCAGCTGCTACATGCAGCAACACAGAACACACACACATGGAGGAGATGGCGGAGAGAACGCGCTCCGAGGTGTGGTTAAACTATAGCCGTGTCGATGTGGACAATACTCGTTACCAAAAGTGCAATAAGAGTTTAGCATGTAAGGGCGGTAACACGAGCAATTTGTTTAAACATTTATCAAAAGTGCTCCACATTCAGACGGAGGAATGCACCGGGTTCGACTGTCTTTCTAGTAGCTCTGTAGCCCCATCCACGAGTAACGTTTCCACGTCAGGTGTTATGTATGCTAGCAGCAACACACGGAGTTAACTCAATGATACAAACATGGGTTAATGATTAGAGGAAACTGAGTTATTTATTTTGTTAAAGTTTCAGCTATTCTGTTTACAATTCTGTCATCACATTATTTAATACGATTTGTTAAAAACATTGTTGTTTCTTTTGATGTGAAATATTATGTAGGCCTATTTAATCGAAATAAAAAGCAATGTTAGTTTTGTTCACAATTTGTTTAGTTAGTTTACCTTATTTTTTTCTCCAAAAGAACCGATAAAAGTAATGTTAAAGGACCGGATCGATAAGACAGACATACTTTATTGTCATTTCAACAAGACACAAAGTGTACTATTAAAACTAAATTTCGTTGTACTGGCTTACAGGAACAGGACAATGTAAAAACTTGCTAAAATTGTACATATAAATAAATAATAGTGACGTGGTGCTGATAACATTAAAGATAAAGTGTGCGTTTAAAATATAAAGACTTACTATACATATAAATAAAATATACATACTATATAACAAATATGTGCTCTTTACACAGCGTAATGTAATCTTTATGTTACTGGTCTACTTGCTGTTCAGCAGTCTGATGGCTTGGGGGAAAAAGCTATTGAAGAATCTGGCTGTTTTGCTCTTAATGCTGCGGAACCTCTTGCCGGAGGGCAGCAGGGAGAACAGAGCATGGTGAGGATGAGTGGGGTCTTTAAACATGTTCTGGGCTTTTATCAGGGAGCGTTTCTGAGCGGTGTCTCTGATGGGAGGGAAAGAAACTCCGATGATCTTCTCTGCTGTCCTGACCACTCTCTGCAGAGACTTCCAGTCTTTGGCGTTGCAGTCTCTCGACCAGATGGAGATGCCGCTGGTCAGCACGCTCTCTATGGTTCCTCTGTAGAACGTGGTGAGGATGGGAGGGGGGAGCTGTGCAGGAAGTGTAGGCGCTGCTGTGCCTTCTTAAATAGTGATGTCGTGTGAGTGGACCAGGTCAGACTGCTTGTGATATGCACCCCCAGGAACTTGGTGCTGTATGTCTTCACTGCTGTGCCGTTGATGTGGATTGGTGGGTGACAGTGCTTTTTGTTCCTGAAGTCGACAATGATCTCTTTTGTTTTATCGACATTCAGGATCAGGTTGTTGGTGTTACACCAGTCTGTCAGATGTTTCACCTCCTCCCTGTAGGCCTGTTCGTTGTTGTCCCTGATGAGTCCCACCACTGTTGTATCGTCCGCGTACTTTATGATGTGGTTGGTACTGAACCTGGAGCATAAGCATAAGCGCTATCGATAAAAGTAGTAGTACCGTTGTGTACCCTATGTGGATGTCAGTTTTACACACATTCTGAGGCCGCCGTGCCTATGTTTTTTGTTTTCATTGCTAATGTATGCTTATGTTCTATTAGTGCATAAAAAATCATTTAAATCATTAATGAAGTTTCAGCTCAGACCCCACGCTTAATATGTCTCCCCCTGGCCCACCTACATTTCTCCAGGCCCACCCACACAATAATTCCTGGCTGCCACTGGTTTGCAATGACAAGATGTGCTATTCATGCGGCACACCTGATGGCGGGTGTTATAAAATATATTCCATAATCGGTTTTCTTCATATTTGTTATGTATTTTTCATTGTTTGTTCAGTACTAAAAGGTCCAAGAAGTCCCACAATTGAATTTAATATTAATTTTACATGTTAACTATATCGTAAAGCGCTTCATGGGAGTAATTGTGGGATGATACATTTTCAAAGTATCACAATATGTATCGGTTGAGTATCGGTATCGGTATCGTAAAAAAGTCAACGATATGCATCCCTATCTGAGACCTATAATATATGCCTAAAAATAGTATAATAAGAGACCTTCAAAGTAACACTGATTTTCAGATTTTAAAACACATTTATTTAAAAATGATGGGATTTACCTGCTTACCATTCCATTTTGTCACTACTGAAACGATCATGTCAATTACCGAAACGTGACCATATGTTTCGGTAGTGACTGTTTCGGTAGTGACGATTCTAGCTAAAATTGAGCATAACTAAAGAATGATAGCAAGTACATGGCTAGCATACACATTTTTGAAGAGGTTTATACACATAAAAACCTAATAATTTGCATAAAACCCTGAAAAAGTGTACTTAAAGGTGGGGTCGGTAAGTTTGAGAAACCGGCTCGAGATACACTTTTTGTTATATTCCATGGAATGCTCTTAACATCCCGATAGCAATGAATATCTTAAGTGCTTGGACAAAAAATCCATTAAAAAATGTCATAACCCACAATAAATCTAAATATTCCAACTTCTGTTTGAATGTAATCATACAGATCTTCTAAATACACCATTGAATAAAATAAAATAAAATGTTTTAAGTATTATTTACAGAAATTGAAATGTAGATGTGTCACGATCTTGGTGTTAAGTCACGGTTTTAGTGTTGTCTGTCTGGTAATGGGTTTTGTTTTGCTGTTCTGTTCTCCCTCTCTCTTGTTTTCCTCCTGTGTCTGATTGTCTCCACCTGTTGCCCTTGTGTTTCTGCCTCCCTTTCCCAGCTGTTTCTCGTCCCGTGATTACCCCTCTCTGTATTTAATCTTGTCTTTCCCTGTGTTCGCTCGGATCAGTCATTAGCCCGCATGGTTTTTCATACCACTGCTACGCTGACGACACCCAATTAATTCTGTCCTTCCCCCGCTCAGAGACCCAGGTCGTCGCACGCATCTCTGCTTGTCTAGCTGACAAGTGGATGTCTGCTCATCACCTCAAGCTCAACCTTGACAAGACTGAGCTGCTTTTCCTTCCGGGAAAAGATTGTCCCACTCTTGACCTGACTATCAACATCGGCACCTGTGTTGTTTCCCCGACTCAGACTGCAAGGAATCTGGGTGTGATCCTAGATAACAACCTGTCCTTCACTGCAAACATAGCTGCTACAACCCGCTGCTGCAGATACACGCTTTACAACATCAGGAGGATACGTCCCCAGCTGACACAGAAAGCGACGCAGGTTCTGGTCCAGACTCTCGTCATCTCACGCCTAGACTACTGCAACTCCCTCCTGGCTGGTCTATCTGCATGTGCCATCCGACCTCTGCAGCTCCCCCAGAATGCAGCGGCTCATCTGGTCTTCAACCTTCCTAAATTCTCCCACACCACTCCGCTCCTCCGCTCCCTTCACTGGCTTCCGGTAACTGCTAGAATCCACTTCAAGACACTAGTACTTGCGTACCATGCTGCGAATGGATCTGGCCCTTCGTACATCCAGGACATGGTTAAACTGTACACCTCAGCGCGTGCACTACGCTCTGCATCAGCCAAACGACTCGCTGCACCCTCGCTGCGAGGGGGACCCAAGTTCCCATCAGCAAAAACACGTGGGTTTGCTATCCTGGCTCCAAGATGGTGGAATGAGCTCCCCATTGACATCAGGACAGCAGATAGCTTGCACATCTTCCGGCGCAAACTGAAAACTCATCTCTTTCGACTCCACTTCGAGCGATATAATTATTAACAAAGCACTTATATACTAATAAAGGACTGGCTTACCTAAAGCCAGTTGAGTAGCACTTGAAATGTTTGGCTCTATGAAACCTGATGTACTTATATGATTCTGTTTTCTTCAAGGTTGTGTCTTCCTGGTCGAATGTACTTATTGTAAGTCGCTTTGGATAAAAGCGTCAGCTAAATGCAATGTAATGTAATGTAATGTTCCCCTGTCGGTTCATTGTTTGTTTTTCCTGTCTCCCTCCATGTTGGTCACGACCGTGTTTTGGTATTGTATCTTCCTCGTGTTACCTATGTGTTATCCATGCCATGTTTTTGCTTCTGTGTTATCCATGCCATGTTTTTTGCTGATCGTTTTTTTTAAATACAGCTCGCTTTTGTTTATAGACCTTTACCTTTTTTGTAGTCTGCATTTTGGTCCTACCTTTTCCGCGATTCTTAACAGAGATCTAACAAGATGTCAGGGTTGGGGACAGCTACTTCCCAATAGAAAGTACCCTATAAATGATGTTTTTGTATATATATTAAGCTTATCACTATATAATGTAATGCCTTATGTTTAAATAGACCATAACATATTCTTAGTAAATATATATGTCTGAATACTTAATTGTTTTGTAAAATAGTTTTTCTTGTTGTGGGACCGCACTTTGTACTAATTCGGTAGAATGCCCCATACACATTATAGCCGTCAATGTAAATATCCTTGCTTGAAATTGATTTGGTTAGCCAAATTTCAGATATCACTATTATATCAGCATCGGTTGAATGTGCCCAAATACGAATCATATCCATTTTAGCAATCAAACTGCGCACATTCAAATGGATGAGACCAAGACCAGACCTTGATTTAAAATCTGCAGGGGTGTTAAAATTAACACAAGAATCTGGTCCAGGGTTAGGTTGCAAATTTCCTGAAATCAACAATAAGAGTACAATTAGACACCTATAGACAGGCCTAGGTGGGATTTTGACGGCTCTCTCTTAGTGTTTAAACTAGGGATGCACGATAATTATCGGCCCGATATTAGGAATTATGACATCCCGATAAACCCGATACCAGTATTAATAGCCCCGATAATATACAATATATTTTTTGGGTAAAAAAAAAGAAAAAAATACTGCGGTGTGGGTGGATTGGGATGAGGGGCGCTTGTTTTTCACTCGGCTCCTCCCGTTTTGCCAGTACTGTGGTATTAGTGGTTTAGGAAGAGGGGAGTTCTTCACAAATCCAGCGCTCCCTAATTCATGCCTGTGTGCGGCCGTGAAGCCAGGACAGTAAACAAACATGTCGTCGGTGTTATGGGCGTTGGAGCTATGTGCAACTCAAGGCATATACTCGAACCGGAGATGCCTGGACGTTGCAATCATGTTGCGCACTATCTGTGCTGAGTGTGCTGACTTTTCGTACAATGTCCCACTGTCTGGCTTCCTGCATAAAGTCAAGTGCTCGGCGCAGTTGTGGCGAAATGTCGCTCCTCTGTTTTCATTTAAACAGCTCCTTATATCTGTTAGCGCAGCTAGCTAGCACCAGATGCTAACAACAACAATGCACGTAAGGTCTCTCTCTCGCTCGCTCGGGCCACACATACACACACCCTCCCGGTCCTCCAGATGGCCAGTCGGTGCCTGCCGGTGAGCGTGGAAGTGTGGTCTGCCACAAGCGGGCGGCAGGAGCGGGGCTGTCAGCATCAGCTTGTAGATGGTATTTTAAACTCGATGCACTCTGAAACTACGGGGCGGCCAAGGAAAAAAAATACACATGCGTTAATCGCGTTAAAATAATTAGTTGCGTACTTTTTTTTTTGTTATCGGTCTTGAGAAGCAGGAAGTTATCGGTATCGGTTTCAAAAAAACAATATCGTGCATCCCTAGTTTAAACCTAACACAAAATCATGAACATGGCTTGAAGAAATAATAAAGTTGTCTTGAAGAGCCATGAGGCTAATCAGACGTGCCAAGTCCACAGATCCGCACTTGACAGATGCGGGAGAGAGGATCAGAGGGAGGGGGCTCAACATCGTGCTTAGCTGACTGCAAGAGGAGCACGTTCCCCGGCCTGGTAAAACCGGGGTTGAGAGCGATGGACGGGATATTTCGGTCCCGTGAGGACTTACCCCAGTGCTGCTCCAAATTAAAAGGGATAGAACAGCCAAAATCAGTGACATAATTACAATCCCGCGAAACGTGGAGAACCCAACCAAAACAGCAGACTCTTGAGCTCCACGCCACAAGACAAGTTAGTGCAGAACGAAATCAAGGTCAATCCCATATAAATCCACTCTGGGAATTATCAACCACCCGATCAGCTGGGGGGGATGTGGGTTGGGACATCACATGTAAACAGGAAGCCCGACCCGATGCGTCGCTGGTTTAACCTGTTAAGCCCGAAGGTCCCCGCCGGCGGGGACCCTGGGTTTCAGGGCATCTTAATATTTATAAACCTATTAATGTGTTATACCAGATTAACGAGAAGAATCTCAGCTAACTGACTATACGAACCATTTTTACCGAATGAAAACACAAGTCTCACAAGAAGCGTTAGCATTAGCCCTTAGCTAAAACGGGCAGATGCTACTTCCGGTGCTAACTAGCAAAAACGATCTTTAAAACTTAATATTTTCTGCACAAGCTACATATCATCTGAAAGCTGATACTCCACAGATTATTTTATTATAAGTATCATCACTGTAGGACACAAACTCACTGAGATATCAGCCAGAACAGAGAAGAAAAAAAACAACAGTTTTCAAAACCATAACAATAATTATGTTTACCGTTGCTGTTTTGTGATCAAAGCTCGTGTTCAAGGGAATAAAAACGCTGTTCAAGGTTAATCCAATGTCTATTAGTCACTTTAGAATTGTTCCTGATAATCTATCATTACATTCATGGCAGCAGAGTAGGTATAAAGTTTCGCAGTCCCGAGCTAATGCTGTCTCACGTGCTGTTTACGCAAACCTCTCTCTACTTGACGTAAGTGTTTAGCGGGACTTACTAACTGTCACTCGATTCTATTGGCTCTAACGGTTCAGAAAAGGTGTCAATCACCCAAATCGACCAATGGGTTCCAAAGATATGATCCTGCGTAGTATAAACTACGCCCGCTCCGGCTCCATTACGCATTACGCAGCCAGAAGGGAGAGCTTCACCACCGAGGCGAGCAGGTGCTAGAGATGCTAGCTGACGATAGCTCATACCAGATGACTCTTCGTCGGATGATGAAGATCTCCTCCAGCCAGACCTGGATCCGGACAGTAGTGACTCGGATGTTGAACTTCCACCACGGGAAATGTATGTAATCTCTCTGTTTTTATATATTACTTATGTGTTTGGTGGAACTGCGTCACAGTGCTAGCTTAGCCAAGAAGCTACAGGAATGATTAGGCAAAATGCTAAATAGTGTTACTTGTCTTTTTGGAGTTACATTTTCTAAATGAATGGCCAGTGAATGAATATATATATATATGTTTACTTATTTATTTGGTGTATTCATTCAAGGTCCTAGGTGCCTCAAGGGGCGGTAACCCTCGAACCTCCTGGTGGACACCGGTGGTAAGGGAAGCCGTCCGACTGAAGAAGGAGGCCTTCAGGGATTTGTTATCCCGGGGGACTCCCGAGGCAGTTGCAAGGTACCGACAGGCCCGAAGGGCAGCAGCCTCATCCGTGGCCGAGGCAAAGCAGCGGGTGTGGGAGAAGTTCGGAGAAGACATGGAGAAGGACTTTCGGGCGGCACCAAAGTTGTTCTGGAAAACTGTCCGACACCTCAGGAGGGGGAAGCAGGGCACCATCCAAGCTGTGTACAGTAAGGATGGGACGTTGTTGACCTCAACTGATGGAGTGTTAGGGCGTTGGAAGGAACACTTTGAGGAACTCCTGAACCTGACAACTCCGCCCTCTATGTTAGAGGCAGAGCTGGAGTATGACGGGGGATCAACACCAATCTCCCGGGGGGAGGTCACTGAGGTCGTCAAACAACTCCACAGTGGCAAAGCCCCGGGGGTGGATGAGATCCGCCCGGAAATGCTGAAGGCTCTGGGTGTTGAGGGACTGTCATGGTTGACACGTCTCATCAACGTTGCGTGGAAGTCGGAAACAGTACCGAAGGAGTGGCAGACCGGGGTGGTGGTCCCCCTTTTTAAAAAGGGGGATCAGAGGGTGTGTGCCAATTACAGAGGCATCACACTACTCAGCCTCCCCGGGAAAGTTTACTCTAAGGTACTCGAAAGGAGGGTCAGGCCGATTGTCGAACCTCAGATTGAGGAGGAACAATGCGGATTCCGTCCTGGTCGTGGAACGACGGATCAGCTTTTTACTCTCGCAAGGATCCTGGAGGGGGCCTGGGAATACGCTTATCCGGTCTACATGTGTTTTGTAGACTTGGAGAAGGCGTATGACCGAGTTCCCAGGGAGTTACTGTGGGAGGTGCTGCGGGAGTATGGGGTGAGGGGGTCTCTACTCAGGGCCATCCAATCTCTGTACTCCCAAAGCGAGAGCTGTGTCCGGGTCCTCGGCAGTAAGTCGGACCCATTTCCGGTGAGGGTTGGCCTCCGCCAGGGCTGCGCTTTGTCACCAATCCTGTTTGTAATATACATGGATCGGATTTCGAGGCGTAGTCATGGGGGAGGGGGTCTGCAGTTCGGTGGACTAAGGATTGCACCACTGCTTTTTGCAGATGATGTGGTTCTGATGGCTTCATCGGTCTGCGACCTTCAGCACTCACTGGATCGGTTCGCAACCGAGTGTGAAGCGGCTGGGATGAGGATCAGCACCTCCAAATCTGAGGCCATGGTTCTCAGCAGGAAACCGATGGACTGTCCACTTCAAGTAGGGAATGAGTCCTTACCCCAAGTGAAGGAGTTCAAGTATCTCGGGGTCTTGTTCTCGAGTGAGGGAACAATGGAGCGTGAGATGGGCCGGAGAATCGGAGCAGCGGGAGCGGTACTGCAGTCGCTTTACCGCACCGTTGTGACGAAAAGGGAGCTGAGCCAGAAGGCAAAGCTCTCTGTCTTCCGGGCCATTTTCGTTCCTACCCTCACCTATGGTCATGAAGGATGGGTCATGACCGAAAGAACGAGATCGCGGATACAAGTGGCCGAGATGGGTTTCTCCGCAGGGTGGCTGGTGTCTCCCTTAGGGATAAGGTGAGAAGTTCGGTCATCAGGGAGGGACTCGGAGTTGAGCCGCTCCTCCTTCGCGTCGAAAGGAGCCAGTTGAGGTGGTTCGGGCACCTAGTTAGGATGCCACCTGGGCGCCTCCCTAGGGAGGTGTTCCAGGCACGTCCAGCTGGGAAGAGACCAAGGGGTAGACCTAGGACCATGTGGAGGGATTATATCTCTTCGCTGGCCTGGGAGCGCCTTGGGATCCCCCAGTCAGAGCTGGTTGATGTCGCCAGGGAAAAGAAAGTTTGGGGCTCTCTGCTGGAACTGCTACCCCCGCGACCCGACCATGGATAAGCGGAAGAAGATGGATGGATGGATGGATGGATTATTCATTTATAGTCCAATATTATCCTTTTTATATGTTACTTTTGCGTTTGGTGGAACTGCATCACAGTGTTAGCTTAGCCAAGAAGCTACAGGAATGATTAGGCAAAATGCTAAATAGTGTTACTTGTCTTTTTGGAGTTACATTTTCTAAATGAATGGCCAGTGAATGAATATACATGTGTTTACTTATTTATTTGGTGTAATATTATTCATTTATAGTCTAATATTATCCTATAAGTATAAGCCAGTGAATTAATCTAATCTCTTTGTTTTTCCACATTTGTTAGATGAGGAGTGACCCCAGCAGGACAAAGCCACACACCCAGAAGACTTTCAGGGAGCAGCTTGCTGCAGAATTGTTGGAGTTTGCTGAAGGCCCTGCTGAAGGCCCTGCACCTCCACCACCCCCTCCTCCACCACTCACATGCATGTCCGAGTATTATGAGGAAGATGCCACCAAGGTCAGGAAGAACTGCAGGAGGTGCCTAGATGCTGGAATCAAAAGGGTGAAGACACCTGTGTACTGCAGGAAGTGCCAGGTCCCTCTGTGCTTCACTGTCAAAAATAACTGTTTCAGGGAGTGGCACGACCTAAATACTGGAACATTCAGGAAGGTATAAAGTTCAGGTAGGTATAACGTTTTGCGAGTGTTTATTTAAAAAAAAATACTTGTTGTTTTTATATACCTAGTGTGATTTTATTGTATAGTGTGGTGGTAAAATATTTTTTGTTTTTACAAACCTACAGTGTGGTTTTATTGTATAGTACATTGGTAAAATGTTTGTTTTTACATGCCTATAGTGTGTTGGTAAAATGTTTGAAATAAATCTGCCCCAGTTGGAGTCAAATGTTACCTATGTTTCTGTTTTTTTTAATTGTGCAAGTACACTTACACACAATGACCTACAGTGTGGTTTTATTGTATAGTGCGTTGGTACAGTTACATACACACACAGCTACACTTACACATACCCACACAGCTACACATACCCACACAGCTACACTTACACATACACACCTACACATACACACACACCTAGTAAAACACTCACACACACAAAAATATATTTTTTTTAAATATTGTTTTGTTTTGTTTTGGGTGGAATGCATACCTATAGTGATGATTCAATGTAATACAATGATTTTTATAGTCTGGTACCTGAAAAAGGTCAAATGGAACCAAATGTGCCCAAATGTGCCCAAAGCTTATTCCGCCTGGACTTTATTTTCATAAACCTCTCTAAAAAGGTCAAATGTCACTTGTTTTGCCTCAATATTGATACAGGGTACTTATTATATGTTATACTTTGGATTCCTAAAGCTTTTAGGCTACTAAGCCATCATTCAAGGTTGGTCTTCACTATAAGTAATGGGTTTTCTTTAGGCGGAGACAGGAATTTACATTTTTTTTGCTATGTTCCATCTGAATTTACTCTGACACAGAAAAATCTATATTGATTCTGACACTTCTACATCCAACTCACAGATGTAACCTTGCTTTGATAACAACAATTATTCATATAAACCTTTTAGAAGTGAAGTTATAGTCATTTGTTCTGGGAATGTCATTTTCGAGCCTGAAACCTGAAAAACAGGCTCGGGGTTTAACAGGTTAACCCTTGTGTTGTGTTCAAAAGCTGTTATCGTTCATGGTTTTCGCAGGTACATTTTGACCCATGATTTATCTCAGTCCAAAACACGCAAAGAAAATGACTATCATCCAATATTGTTTTAACTACATCATAACTAACTTATAATGTATTCATAACCGTAAAATCAGGTTGTAATTTAATGTTATGGCCACAAAACACATTACACCACATAATATTGCACACGTGCATATGTGTGTTCAGGTTCAAGTGTTAGTGTACTCTTTGAGAAAGGTCGAGTTCCCGTGGGGGGAGGGGGGCAGAGGGAGGGGAGACCAGGTGCATGTTGTGAAAAACTATTGTTACAGTGGATGAAAGGGCTGGGGTGTCTAAAGTCAAAGATGAATCTTGATTGGGCCAAATTTGACCTCGAGTCACCCAAAACAATTCTGCCGGGTCTCCCCAGACCCGAACACCAAATTATACATATTTATTTTTAGAGACCTTCAGACTTGGCAAAAATTGTCAAAATCAGTTTTGTAGTGTTTATATAGCTGTTATGGAGGATATCATGAAGCCTTGTTCCGATAAAAAAAAAAACTAGAGCCTATTATTATATAATTTTACCTTGAAATGGGTCACGGAGACCCGAACACAACATTATGGTTAAAAGTAAAAAAAACTGGATCAGTAGGGATCGTAAAACAGTCAGAAACAGTTCAGTGCACAATTAAAAAAAAAAGCCATGAACTTCCCTTTAAGATGAGAAAAATAATTGGACCCATCAAGATCAATGATGGGTCATTGAGAGAAACTAGTCCATGCATCTGTTACTTCGAGGCTGGATTATTGTAATTGCATGAACACGGACTCGGAGGTCACAACCTGACGTGCAGGGTTTAAACAGAACACAGACCCAGAGGTTGCGATCTGACATGCAGGGTTAACATGAACACAGTGACACGTATACATGCTGACGTGCTATGAAACCACCACCAGTTATAAGCACAATTACCATTTTTTAGTGTTTGAGAGACCTTGGATAGCCAGCACACGCTGATGTCCGGGCGAATGGGGATATGGAGGCGGAGGAGGACCGCCGTCCGAGTTGCAGGGATGAGGGAGAAATGCCTTGTTTGGCAGCAGAGGTGGCTATCTGAACGAAAGCCCTGATATGCTATTAAGACACCACCACCAGTTATATGCATATTTACCATAAGTAAACTGAAGAGATCTTGGATTGGCAGCACAAGCCGATGTCCGGGCGAAGAGTGAGATGTAGACAAGTAATGCACGAGAGCTGTTAGCTGGAGTACAGTGATGCATGAATATCATAACCTGGATTAACACGAGCCATGTGAGCATGAATATGAATGAAGTGCAGGATGCACGCAGAAACATACACTTAGTTAAATACTGAGACATGACCCGTGATATAGTCTAGCTTAATTAGCAGTTAAGTGCGCCAGATGAGTCATAGATGCTGATAAGCTGATTGAGTGATTAAGACCGTCTTCTATCATCTGAAGTGAGGATGATGGAGGGACGCTAGTGTTAGATCCAGCGAGTGTGATAATAATGTGTAGCAATAGTGGAAATCTGAGTGTGCCGCTATGGCAGAAGATCTCATACAGATATTCCCCCCAAAACGGAGGATGTGCAGTGCACGTCCTTAAGTCGGGGAAAACGCGGTCGTCGTGAGGTCGGCGGATGCCACGTCCAGAAACGGGAGATGATGGCGTGCCGAAGATTATCCACATGCAAAGTACGGTTGCCCGGTGAGGTAGAGCAACTGTCGTTGGAGATGTTTGCTGTATACGTCTTGACGTTTATGTGGATGCACACGGTTTGTTTAGAGGAACATTAATACCATGAGCTTGATGTGATGCCTAGGAACTCCAGGTGTGTGACTGGGCCTATAGTTCCTCATGATTAGGGACGCTGTGCTCTTGGAGGAGTCTCTTCTTCTTTCTTCTTCTCTCTTCTTCTCTTTTCCCAGTTGAGCGGAGTTATAGGTTAGTAATGTTGTATTTGAACACTAGATGGCGTAAGGCAACGCATGAGGAGATCTCCCTGAGCAGTGGGTGAAGCACTGGGGAGAGACGACTATTAATATTATTTACCCGAATAGCCGGTGCACGCGTAGTTTCTCCTTACTTGACTCCCGCTTAAGGCTGAAAGAGTTCCGCTGAACGGATGACGGAAACTTTAAAGCGCGTCGTTAATATCAGCTTTGAAGAGCCAGCCTTGCCTGCACGCTATAAGATTACATTATCTCCGTGCGTAGAAGGGGGAACATTGACCGTTGTCATAGAGATTGCCCTGAGCCATACCAGTCATGCTAATAGCTTACGCTAAAGCGAAAGAGTTGTAACTAGCAGTGGCGCTTGAACAAAGTGACTAGAACGCGACCGCACCTTGAAACACAAGTCGGGCAGCACTACAAATCTGTTATTGTGTAGGAACGGTTTAATGCCGCAATGATAGTGACAGTAGTCAAGATGACTGATTAGCTCAGTTACTAAGCAATGCCATATGTAGGATGCCAGGGAACCTTAATGACGGTGTTGTGATGCTGACGGCGTAAATCCATACTGAACGCGTCGCTAAGAGATGGGAAATAATTATCGGCTGCTTATATGACAGTTGGACAGTGAGTGCTTAATGGCGACCGCTGGCGTGTGAGTTAACAATGGAATAAACTCCGATGCATGCGCACTGCAGCGGCGTTAATGCCGCTGAACCACATGGTAACCGATGCATCACGGCGTTCTAGAAGAAGTATAGTTTGAAGAAGTAGTTCTGATTGAATCTGGCTTCGTATGATTAAAAACTACCTGACGCCATCCTCTATTGATGTTTGTTTGACGCGGTATTGGGAGAGAAACGGCGACGTAAGCAATTACGTCATGACGCAGACGATGACGCGATATTTCACCTTTGAACCTAATTCACCTCTGTAATGTGTAAGGATTTAGTGGATCAGAGACTGTGAACGGATTTGGACGGTGCTGCTGAGGAGATGTTGTTGTCGCAGATCCAGCCGTTGCGCACCGAGGAACGGAATATTTCTTAGTGGAGAAGAAAAAAGAGAAAATAAAAACGATAATTTCAGTCAATAAATCATTCAATTAATATTGGGAGTCAATTCCTAATTTATTTAGTATCTGGTCGTGTCATAAGCGGGATAATGTGCAGCGACTTGGTCATTGAGGAAAATAAGCTCTACGAAACGCCATTGCCCGAAAAGGCAACGTGGGCAACACCTCCGCTTCTCCGTCCCGCGGGCCCACCACCTACGGGAAACAGCGATGGGGTCGGGTGCGCTGCCAGAAGGGTGGCAGTGAAAGCGGAGGGTCTCGACGGACCAGACCCGGGCGACAGAAGCTGGCTTTGGGGACGTGGAACGTCACCTCTCTGGGGGGGAAGGAGCCGGAGCTTGTGCGGGAGGTGGAGCGTTACCAGTTGGATCTGGTTGGGCTCACCTCTACGCACAGCGTCGGCTCTGGAACCTTACTTCTGGATAGGGGTTGGACTCTATTCTTCTCCGGAGTTGCTCAAGGTGTGAGGCGCCGGGCGGGTGTGGGGATACTCACAAGTCCCCGGTTAGGTGCTTCTTTGTTGGAGTTTACCCCAGTGGACGAGAGGGTCGCCTCCCTACGCCTGCGGGTTATGGGGGGGAAAACTCTGACTGTTGTGTGTGCTTATGCACCCAACAGCAGTTCAGAGTATACGGCCTTCTTGGAGACCCTGGAAAGAGTCCTGTATGGGGCTCCTGAAGGGGACTCTTTAATCTTGCTGGGAGACTTCAACGCACATGTGGGCAATGATGGAGACACTTGGAGGGGCGTGATTGGGAGGAACGGCCCCCCTGATCTGAACCGGAGTGGTGGTTTGTTACTGGACTTCTGTGCTAGTCATGGATTGGCCATAACAAACACCATGTTCGAACATAAGGATGCTCATAAGTGTACGTGGTACCAGAGCACCCTAGGCAGAAGGTCCATGATCGATTTCGTTATCGTATCATCGGACCTGAGGCCGTATGTTTTGGACACTCGGGTAAAGAGAGGGGCGGAGTTGTCAACTGATCACCATCTGGTGGTGAGTTGGGTCGAGTGGCGGGGGAAGCCTCTGGATAGACCTGGTAAGCCCAAACGTGTAGTTCGGGTGAACTGGGAACGTCTGGAGGAGGCCCAAGTTCAGGAGGCCTTCAACTCACACCTCCGGCGGAGCTTTTCGGGCATTCCTGTGGAGGTTGGGGACATTGAACCAGAGTGGTCGGTGTTCAAAGCCTCTATTGCCGAAGCCGCGGCGGGGAGCTGTGGTCTCAAGGTCCTAGGTGCCTCAAGGGGCGGTAACCCTCGAACCTCCTGGTGGACACCGGTGGTCAGGGAAGCCGTCCGACTGAAGAAGGAGGCCTTCAGGGATTTGTTATCCCGGGGGACTCCCGAGGCAGTTGCAAGGTACCGACAGGCCCGAAGGGCAGCAGCCTCATCCGTGGCCGAGGCAAAGCAGCGGGTGTGGGAGAAGTTCGGAGAAGACATGGAGAAGGACTTTCGGGCGGCACCAAAGTTGTTCTGGAAAACTGTCCGACACCTCAGGAGGGGGAAGCAGGGAACCATCCAAGCTGTGTACAGTAAGGATGGGACGTTGTTGACCTCAACTGATGGAGTGTTAGGGCGTTGGAAGGAACACTTTGAGGAACTCCTGAACCCGACAACTCCGCCCTCTATGTTAGAGGCAGAGCTGGAGTATGACGGGGGATCAACACCAATCTCCCGGGGGGAGGTCACTGAGGTCGTCAAACAACTCCACAGTGGCAAAGCCCCGGGGGTGGATGAGATCCGCCCGGAAATGCTGAAGGCTCTGGGTGTTGAGGGACTGTCATGGTTGACACGTCTCATCAACGTTGCGTGGAAGTCGGAAACAGTACCGAAGGAGTGGCAGACCGGGGTGGTGGTTCCCCTATTTAAAAAGGGGGATCAGAGGGTGTGTGCCAATTACAGAGGCATCACACTACTCAGCCTCCCCGGGAAAGTTTACTCTAAGGTACTCGAAAGGAGGGTCAGGCCGATTGTCGAACCTCAGATTGAGGAGGAACAATGCGGATTCCGTCCTGGTCGTGGAACGACGGATCAGCTTTTTACTCTCGCAAGGATCCTGGAGGGGGCCTGGGAGTACGCTTATCCGGTCTACATGTGTTTTGTAGACTTGGAGAAGGCGTATGACCGAGTTCCCAGGGAGTTACTGTGGGAGGTGCTGCGGGAGTATGGGGTGAGGGGGTCTCTACTCAGGGCCATCCAATCTCTGTACTCCCAAAGCGAGAGCTGTGTCCGGGTCCTCGGCAGTAAGTCGGACCCATTTCCGGTGAGGGTTGGCCTCCGCCAGGGCTGCGCTTTGTCACCAATCCTGTTTGTAATATACATGGATCGGATTTCGAGGCGTAGTCATGGGGGAGGGGGTCTGCAGTTCGGTGGACTAAGGATTGCACCACTGCTTTTTGCAGATGATGTGGTTCTAATGGCTTCATCGGTCTGCGACCTTCAGCACTCACTGGATCGGTTCGCAACCGAGTGTGAAGCGGCTGGGATGAGGATCAGCACCTCCAAATCTGAGGCCATGGTTCTCAGCAGGAAACCGATGGACTGTCCACTCCAGGTAGGGAATGAGTCCTTACCCCAAGTGAAGGAGTTCAAGTATCTCGGGATCTTGTTCTCGAGTGAGGGAACAATGGAGCGTGAGATGGGCCGGAGAATCGGAGCAGCGGGAGCGGTACTGCAGTCGCTTTACCGCACCGTTGTGACGAAAAGGGAGCTGAGCCAGAAGGCAAAGCTCTCGGTCTTCCGGGCCATTTTCGTTCCTACCCTCACCTATGGTCATGAAGGATGGGTCATGACCGAAAGAACGAGATCGCGGATACAAGCGGCCGAGATGGGTTTTCTCCGCAGGGTGGCTGGTGTCTCCCTTAGGGATAAGGTGAGAAGTTCGGTCATCAGGGAGGGACTCGGAGTTGAGCCGCTCCTCCTTCGCGTCGAAAGGAGCCAGTTGAGGTGGTTCGGGCACCTAGTTAGGATGCCACCTGGGCGCCTCCCTAGGGAGGTGTTCCAGGCACGTCCAGCTGGGAAGAGACCAAGGGGTAGACCTAGGACCAGGTGGAGGGATTATATCTCTTCGCTGGCCTGGGAGCGCCTTGGGATCCCCCAGTCAGAGCTGGTTGATGTCGCCAGGGAAAAGAAAGTTTGGGGCTCTCTGTTGGAACTGCTACCCCCGCGACCCGACCACGGATAAGCGGGAGAAGATGGATGGATGGATGGAAACGCCATTCATTCCAGGAACACTGTGTTGAAGCTGGAAACTGCATTACTTACTGAGCATTGTAACGGGTAGTAATGACCCGAACTGCATTAGTAATGCGTTACATTACTTCGTACGCAAAGAAATACATTACTGAAACTCCATACTGTAACACGTTACGCTCAAACTGCCTGGAACTCACCTTAACCCTGAACTAAAGGTAGCAATGCATATTGTTGAACTTCCTGTCGGCTCCCAGACCGTAGTCGAGGAAACAGGGGGGGATGACTCTCTGTCGTCTCCCAGGGAAGAAGCAACACGCTTCGGGTTCAATAACCCACTTATCGGAATGACTGGAGAGAGGCGAGCTCTTCTTGGGAGGTCGTTGCATTTATTTAGCTCTTCTGTTTCGCAAGATAGATTCGCAAGATCACAGACCTATCCTTTTTGCTGCCTCGTTTTACTTTTATAAAACATATATCCCACTCGCTTGCTCTACCATGCCCTCGCACACATGCACGCGCCACACCCCTCTCTTAAAGGGGTAGCGATCTCACTCTGCATGACCCTAATGTCATGATATAACGAACATCTCGTGAATTTGTTTCAACTGCCTCTTGCCAGCGCTACCCTGACGCCTGTTTTAGAGGTGAGGCGCAGGAAAAGAGGCGAGAGCCTGGGCTCTGCAATGAACATGCTGCCGCCTAGACGCACTTAGTGTCCAGTACTGGCTACTGAGCCGGGAGGAGAAGTAGCTTCAATGGGATGTAGCTTAAGCCCTGCCTGCCTGCAGGGGGGGTTGTGGTTGAAGCCAGAATGGGTAAAGCTTCGCATTCGATGAGGGCCCGTTCCGCGTGAAGCCGGAAGCGCCGCATTTGAGCGGCCCTGATGCCAGTGATGCCCTCTCGAGAGACTGAAGGCGTGCGTCCATTTCCATTAAGCCAGAGGAACTTCCGTGGAGCCCGATTTCCTTGTCTTTTCCTCCCGCGTCCGGGTTTGAGGGGCGGCCGGCTGGAACCGCTAGCCGACTGGGGAACGCCGCCTGTAGCTTAATCCGCAAGACTGCGGAGCTGATGAATATATGCCTGGAGCTGGGACGAAGCCCTGCTGCTGCTTGTGCGTTGACACCTGAAATGACAACTGACAGGGACGGGAGAGCAGATTTAAAGGGGTTAGCAGGTGCGATGATTGGCTAGCCGGGGCGTAACGCCCCTGATCGCTTATTGAGATAACGTGTGACACCAGATGATATTGTCTTCTTGATTGAACTTGCGCTGAGCTACATTTCAAGAAATTGGCCTTTGAAAGCAGATGGTTATACAGTGAAAGTTTGTCAGAGGGAGCTCTCATTTAACTTATTTACCTACATACTACCCTTATTCCTAACACACAGACTGCAAAGGTACAAAAGTTGATGAACATTAAGACATTTTGAATCCGAATAACTCTTAGAATTCTCTGAAAATCTCTTTTAGATCACCGCAGTGAACTGCGAACACAGAGAGATTGGAGCTGCTTTGACAGATGCCACTTCATCCATCTTCGGTCTTTTAAATATGAAACTTTCAGGGGCACACTAGGAATAACAATACATTAGGCTTATGTTATTCAGATGGGTCACATACATCTTTCAACAGGATATTTATACCCACTGGCAGCTATTTAAGGATTTTCTGCTTCTCTGCATCTTTGTTCAGTGTCTGCAGAGCCACACTGTTTCCACATGCCTGCATGGCGTGGCCAAACAGACATCTGGCAGACTGCACCATGCTAATGCCTCAATCAAATGTAGGCTACTGTACCACAAGGACAGTGTCGTAAAATCTTACCATTCCCAAACTTATTGCAATACTATATCTGTTTTCCAAATAATACTGTGTGGCAGTGGGGTGTGGTTAGTGCGCCGGCTGCTGGAGTGATGGGAGTGGCTTGGCCGGAGACCAGACAGCTGATCAGAATCAGGTAATGAGTCCCAATAAAATCATGCTGTTAACCTGGTTCTGGGCTGTCCTGCAGTAGTCTGGGTCCTGGATCTCCTAAAAGAGGTGAGGAGGGTGCGAGCAGTATTTTTGGTGTTTTGACTGCCGCAGTTGCGGACATAGGACATTTTCCTAATAAACATAATTTGTTTCCCCAATCCACCCTCTCCTGCCTTCATTTTTACCTCTAGCATGAGCCAAAACGCTCACATACCATGTCTGATAATTTTCTGGTTTCTTTCCATGGCTAAAAAAATACAGATGGAAACTAAAGTGTACCTGATATTCTAATTACAGAAACTGGTAGGTTATCAAATACAATAAATATACCGTGGCCCTGAAGTGCAAGTCAAAACAACATTTCACAAAACACTACAGCATTTCACAAAACACTACAGCATTTTATCTTTTACGGAAAGAGTATTCCTTTAGGGAGAACACTTCTTGTTTGTGATTGGACAGAGCCACTTATTTGGTTTGTTACTATTCAGTTGTTTCTGCACACATGTTAAACTGAATTGGAAAGAATGGAAGAAGAGATGGAAAACTTAAGGGAATATTTTAACAACGGATATACATGTGATGTTATCCTCGACATGCTGTAAACCCATCACCACATCAACATGTCCCAAACATCAGCTGTTAGCTGTTAGCACTCAGAGCTCACAGCTCCTGAATATCTGTTCAGAAACTGGACAAAAGTTAAACATGTACAAAACACAGACTGTCTGCATCATGGCGAATACAGTCGCTGCTTTATTTCTGTCTGTATCATGTTGTTGTGAGTTTGGACGGAGCAGCTACAGGTTAGTTTAGCCTGATCGATCCGACCACCATTCAGAAAACACGCATTTTAAAAGGTTTTTCGCCTGCCGTCTGTCTGTAGAATTGTCAAAGCATTAATTCATGGTTCTTACTAACCAACCGGTATCAGTATGTTGTTACTTCGGCATCATTTTGAAACGTGTTAAATCAACAATTACATTTGCGGTAAAATATGTTCATTTTGCTGTAGTTGGTATCTATAGGATTTACATGGAGATCCGCCCCGAATATTTACATCGCTCTAATCGCTCAAGTCCCACTGCGGCTGTCAGCTGTGTTTACTCCTGTCATTCAAACAAGACGCGCTGGAGAGGGGGCTTATATCCATACAAATACTTTGGTAGATATCAACTAGAACAAAATGAACATATGTTACCGTGATTTAATTGTAATACACGTTTCAAAATGATGCCGAAGTACTGATACCGGTTAGTAGACAAGTGTGCAGACAAGACGGCAGGCAAAAAAACTTTTAAAATGTGTGTTTAATGAATGGAGATCGGATCGATCAGGCTAAACTAACCTGGAGCTGCTCCGTCCAAACTCACAACAACATGATACAGACCGAAATAAAGCAGTGACTGTACTCACCATGACATAGACAGTCCGTGGTTTGTACAAGTTTAAATTTTGTCCAGTGTCTGAACAGATATGAGGAGCTGTGAGCTCTGAGTGCTAACAGCTAACGGCTGGTGTGTTGGGACATGTTGCGCTGTCGGGTGCTGACCAATCACGAAGTGTAATTTCTTGACTGGCAGCAAAAACAACCAATCACAGCAGTGCTTCTCTGGCTGGCTCCGTCCAATCACAAACAAGAAGTGTTCTCCCTAAAGGAATACCCTTTCCGTATAAGTTGAAATGTTGAAGTGTTTTGTGAAATGCTGTAGTGTTTTGTGAAATGTTGTTTTGACTGTATAAACACAACGTCAATTAATTAAACTCCCTAACTTGTCTCTTTGCTCTGCTGTCAGCTGGCTGGCCTTTAACTTGGAGAGGAACATCTGTGGAACATTATTTTATATGACAAAGAATATTTTAGGGAAAAATAACGAATATAATAATAAAATAACAAAAAACTATAATAAGACATATTTAATAGCATTCATTCTGTCTTTTAACATTTAAAATATTCAGAGCAACCTTTTTAACTATGAATTTATAAGGGCAAGAAGAATAAAAATGAAGAGGCAGTGTATTTTCTGGGTCACACACAAACACACACACACTGTTACGTTCCCACTTGGCTAGGGTACAAACGGGAAACGACACGACCAGATTGGATTTGGTATATTTGTTACCGGTGGTTTTATTGTCACTGAAACTAGGCAAAATGATGGTCACACAGATTGGCCCCACAACACGGGTCAATCTGTCACTATAATACAACACAAAGGGTCTCCAAAAGAGAGTTGCCCCGCTATTGCCATGTAAATTCTCAATTCCTTCTCATCTTGGCAGACCTTTAATTAGCTTCACTCAGAGTCAACTCACATATTGGGGGGAAGGTGTACGTGACCACCTGGAGGTACTGAATTACTTATTTGACTTTATGGCTCTTGTGACCGAGAGTTGACCGGTCATAAAACTCATAATGTCAGCAATAGCTGACAGTTCCCATTCCTTAAGACAGATAACAGACTTCGGCTTCGTCGTAAAACGTCAACAGGCCGAAAGGTCAAATATCTTAGGAGTAAGGAGAATTATTCTTTGACACTTAGGAGCAAAGACAAAATTAATACGACGTCACTTTACAAAATGAAGGCAAACACAACCTCTGCCAACAGTTTTAACTCACATAGCCAAACAAAACCGATAAACATCAGCATCTGCCATTGTCGCTTTACACATCTTTTGCCGACGTGACTAAATAGTGCCAATACTGATAAACAGCCGATGCATTGCTGCACCCTTAAATGAAATGTTTTTCTTTGTCATTACAAGATGTTTTCTCATTGTATTTTAATCTCCATGTTTTGATATCTTTTACTAAAAGTTATAAACTTCTGACACAGTGTGACTAACAATTACAACGAAACAAAAGAATATATTTGATAAACATCATAACTATACATATACATGCATTTTTCTATTTTATAGTAGTCAAATATTCGCTTACTACATAATTATTGAGATAAAATGTGTGGGTGGCAGCTTGAGTTAAGATAATAGATGAAACCTCCCACAGTTTATGACCATTCCTTCAGTATTCAATCTAAGACCTGAGGCATGTACTATGAATCCAGTTCTACATAGCCTGGATGTGTTTGAGTTACCCGGTTTACCTAATCCAAAACACACACACTCTCGCTAAGCGGTCCTACGACGCTGGTTATCAACTCGGTAACTCAAGCCAGGGTTTCTCTGTCCGGCTGAGTGCGTGTTCGAAAGGGGAGGGGTTAGCAACATTTGACCAATCGCAAACATGGACAAGCGTACTGACAGCGCAGCGTCATACTTCCTGAATGAAAAGTCAACTATAAGTTATAAGTTAAACTTGAAACATCGATGACTTCAACACTTTATCCAGGATAAAAGCCACATAGCTGCACCTGCAAGGTGAATACAGCTGGTAAAAGAAAAGTGTTTGAATGTGTACATTAACAGGTTTATGATATCACTGAAGACACGATCTGACTTTAATTACATTTGACTTGAGTGTTTCGTCAACTTAATGTGTTGCTTAAAATAATACTTCTGCATACAGTATGTGACACTGTAAGTGTTGCACAGCCAGATACGGCTCAAGAAGCTGACTCAGATAAGGAAATATATGATATGATGCAGAGATGGGGTCTCGAGTCTGTGACTCGGACTCGAGTCGCACTTAAGTCGCACACACAGAGACTTCAGACTTGACTTGGACTCCTGCTCAAAAGACTTCGGACTCGACTTGGACTCGTGTTTTGGGACTCGTGAACAATCATTGTGTTTTCTATTTTTGGCGTATTAAAGGTGGGGTAGGTAAGTTTGAGAAACCGACTCGAGATCCCTAGAATTTGAAAATACACAACCGGAGAAAATCTGCCACTTCCTCACAGAGCCCCTCCTCCAACACACACGAACGCACACATGACCAATGAGGGCACGAGATAAGTTTGTGCCCCGATGGAAGGCTGACAGGCAGGTAGGCCATCCAGTTATTTTAGCCGGGCCGGCTATCGGGATGTTAAGAGCATTCCATGGAATATAACAAAAAGTATATCTCAGCCGGTTTCTCAAACTTACCTACCCCACCTTTAACATTAACATTAACATCATGGTAACACCATGGCGACAGGCCGCACACCTGCAGCTTTACCGCTTGTAATTAGGTTCAACTATAAAAACTTCGAACAAAACGCCGGCGGCACCAACAAAAGGAGCGCACACTGCAAAGTCTGCAATATTAAAATCAAGGATGCTGGTGCAACAACGTCAAATTTCATCAGGCACTTGAAAACTCACCCGGAGAGGTCAGTCATCACATTAACGCATATGGACGGTTAGCAAACATGTTTAGCTCAGCATCAGCTATGTAATGTTAACTTAGCTACTAGCTTTGTAACTGAATATTTGAAAAGATGAGTGAATGTTTGCTTGTCACACTTGTTTGCGTTGAGTGGCGTTGACATCCAACTCTTGACATGACATAAAAAAGGTCGGTAACGTTAATCATTACGTTCCGCTGCCACCATCTACTGGCTAACGTTAAACGTAGAAAAATACATAGTTACATACATAAATACATCTGTCGGTTTATAGGCAGGTTACAGGTTTATTGTTGACCACGTAACGTTAATGTTACAGGTTTATCAGGTTACCATTACACTGGGTTTGAGTGAGAGGATAGAGGAATATGTTTATTTATAGTAGACTTAAAAGATGTAATTAGAGACCCAGTGTAATTAAACAATACGGTTGCAGAGGTCAAATTTTTACATTTTTGTCCACTGGCCAAATGGCTAGCCTAGTGAATGTTGAAATTTTACCAGCCACTCAATAGATTGCCATTGTTATTTTTGGCTGGTGCGTGCAACATACAGTAGGCCTACCAGCCACTTGCATGATTTACCAGCATTTGGCTGGTAAATTGTGTTAATGGTAGATATGTCTTTTGGAACAGGTCATGTTTTAATATCACCAGTTCAGTATATTTCAGATAATATTGCAGCAATAGTTTTTTAGTTGCAAATGAAACAGAACAAATGTATACTTTTAAGTACTTTTAACACAGTTTCCCTGCGGGGGATTAATAAAGTATTTGTGATACTGATTTCTGATTCTGAAGTGTTTTGCTTATAAGTTGTTTGCATTTAGCTAAAGTGTGATGTTTTTCCTCATATTGCATTGCAATAGCCTGTTTAAAGTGATCATATAACAAACAACTAATCAGTACTGATACTGTATGCGAATAGATATAGGAGTGATAATAATACAGTAAATGCTTTGAATGTCTTAGATATAGCTGTGCAGTATTCTTAACAGACTGGATAGCAGCAGACAATAGAAGGCTTATTACAACCAGAAGAGACATGAGACTTTTATTTGTTAGAGACTTGAGACTTGACTTGGACTCGTGACCAAAGACTTGAGACTTGATCAAGTCTCACCCCACAAAGACTTGAGACTTGAGTTGGACTCGTGACCAAAAACTTGAGACTTGACTTGGACTTGCAAAAAAAGACTTGTGAACATCTCTGATATGATGTGATATGAATGATAATGGCACACATCGACGTACGTCTGCACTCACAGTGCCGCGGACTGTACTTAATGTTACTTTGATCCGGTTACTTATGTTGTGGCAGATATTTCAAGGTTGTGTCTTCCTGGTCGAATGTACTTATTGTAAGTCGCTTTGGATAAAAGCGTCAGCTAAATGCAATGTAATGTAATGTAATTTAAGTACGTTTTCTTAACGCTAATGTTATATTAGTCAGATTGCTCTGAAGATGGGAGGGGATATTCTATTAATTTTCACGTTCACACAGTCAGTTGATTTTTGCCGGCCGTCTTTCTAGCAACGGCAGTTTAAACTGTATTTCCTTTCTCCTGTAATATAACTTGATAGCTTTAAACTCCGCACACTGAGCTCTGATTGGTCAGCAGGCGGTGCTTTCACTGAGTTGATCTCTTATCCTGGAACCTAACCTGCTCCGGACCAGGCTAACCGTTCAGCATAAGTTACCATGGAGATCTAGCCCGCTAAAAAGAGAACCAGCGTCGTAGGACCGGAAACCCAGAGTTTCCCCTGAAGTTAGCTCGCTAGGAGAACATCCGGCTTCATAGTACAGGCCTCTGCTCCGGACCAAGTTAGCCGTTCAGCATAAGTTACCATGGAGATCTACCCCGGTAAGAAGAGAACCAGTGTCGTAGGACCGGAAACCCAGAGTTTTCCCTAAAGTTAGCTCGCTAAGCGAAAATCAAGCTTCGTAGTACAGGCCTATGATCTTTCTCTCATGTTGCTATCTCGATATATACTTGTAACTTTTTGGGCAAATTTTGCTGACTGAAATCAATATTTGAAACATTTGGTATTCATAATGCTCATCATAATGGAGTTTCCTTTTGACAGTGGCGAGCCGTGACTTTTATACCTAGGCCCTCTGACCCCCCCCTTCCCTCGAAAAATAAAAGAGTTATTACGCCACAGCGTATACTTCAGCGGAATATCAAAACAACAGCCTGGGGTGCAAAACGCATCAATGACAGCGACCCTCTACCACACAAAACAACACCTGTATACAACCCAATTTGTGTTCTTTGAAATTGAAAAGGATATTGCATTGTGTTTGTTACTTTCGTTGCAGTTGTATATGTCTTAACCAGTTTAGCCCTGAGCCTGTTTTTCAGGTCTCAGGCTCGAAAATGACATTCCCAGAACAAATGATCATATCTTCCATTCTAAAAGGGTTAAATGAATCATCTTTTTCCTTAAAGTAATGATAAACCTGTGAGTTGGATGTAGAAGAGTCAGAACAATATAGATGTTTTTTATTTTAAAGAAAATTCAGATTGAACATAGTAAAAAACTGTAAATTATAGTGTCCGTCCAAAGATTATTTTTTACTTATAGTGAAAACCAGTGGTGTAGTGGGCGTTGGACGCGGGGGTACGCCGTACCCCCACTTATTTGGAGCATGATCTTTTTTTTAATAGTCTAATAAATATAAAATCATTGCCAGTCTTATCAGTTGTAAGTGTGTATTTGTTGTAATAATGACAAAACATAATACATTTCACAGTAATTATAATAAAAAATAAAAACGATTTCCTTAAAAAATGATGATTCGTCATCACGCTCGTGACCCCGCAGCGAGCTGGGGGTGTGTCACCCACGGCCAGCTCGCTGCCCGCCGGTTTTGCGGCAGCTCTTTCCCTCAAGAACACTAACGAAAAAGCTCTATAATGGAAGGCAAACATTTTTTACTTGACTTATTTTCTAATAAGAATATCATTCACAAGAAGAAAGAGGCTAGCAGCACCGAAGCTACAAGTGAAGCTGCTACTAGTACATCACCAGAAGAGCCGCCTAAAGACGTGGATAATGCTAGCTAACGTTAACGTTAGCTGCGCTAGCAACGTTCCCCTGGCTAGCTCAAGCTCACCTTTCCCAGAGGTATGGACGGAGGAGATGTGGCGGAGGAAACAAGAGGCTACCCGTGGATAGACTGCAAAGCTGGGAAACTGGGCTGCAGACACTGTTTCCTGCAAGATGTTGCGGCAGTGCCCCGGTACCGGGTTCTCTTGGGCTTAACAGGTTAAGTGTAATTTGGCTTGGCTTCCTATTTGTATGGAAATGCTTTTATTTTGAAAGCGAGTTTACGCTGTTAACGTAGATTCGAAGGATTTATTTATTTGGAAATGTTATTTTAAATACAATTGAATTAAAGGTGGGGTAGGTAAGTTTCAGAAACCGGCTCGAGATACACTTTTTGTTATATTCCATGGAATGCTCTTAACATCCCGATAGCAATGAATATCTTAAGTGCTTTGACAAAAAATCCATAAAAAAATGTCATCTGTGGAAGCCGTAGTACTGTAGAAAGCCGTTTAGCCGGGCCGGATTGCCGCCCTGTCTGTCAGCCTTCCATCTCGTGCACGCACAAATGTATCTCGTGCCCTCATTGGGCGTGCTGTCATTGGGCGTGCATTGCAGCAGTACTTCAATGACTCGCCAGCAACAGGCGGCCACTTTCACCACGGCAGAGTTAGGTTTAACATTGTCTACTGGTCGCAAAATAAAAAATTTAACGGAGCAAATTAAGAACAAAAAGAAAGTGGAAACTAGGAGAAGTCAAACCAGAGTCAATATCGGAGTTATGCGCGTTCATGTGTGTTGGAGGAGGCGCTCTGTAAGGAAGTCTGAAGGAAGGGGCGGATTATTTTCGGCTGTGTACTTTCAAACTTTAGTGCACTCGAGCTGGTTTCTGAAACTTACCTACCCCACCTTTAAGTTATTTTGATAAAACTAATGAAAAATATCACTAAACTCTTTTCTTTTTAATTATGTTTTTAAATATTATGTTGTAGAATATCTAGAGGGCCCTGACGGCTTGCCACTGCCTTTTGAATAATCCTTGTTTAAATACCTTATTAATTTAAACTCAGACACATTTATGACCCAAATCTATTTATATGCCAATCTCATATGATCAGGACGTGCTGTTGTGATGTTTTGCAGCACACTGTACAGGTATGTTGGTTAAACTTAGTGCAGTCACAACATTCTCTGCTTTGTTTTTCTGCCAATAGATCCTCATAAATAACTGAGTCTAATCTCTCTGTGTGTCTCTGGGGACATGTTATATATGCAGAGTAATCCAGCACTCTGCAGGATGTCTTGGTACAGTGGCAGCATGACAACTGGAGGGTCACAGATTTCATTTTTCCCTCTAACATCCCTTCCTCCATTACATGCACGTGTATTTAAAATGGATAAGAAGAAGCAAATTACGCAGAGTGGAATATGGCGTTGATTCGAATGGAGTGAAACCCAGCACCTTGCAATAATTAAATCCATCAGTGTGGTGTACCAACTATTCCATTGTGTCTTCTGTTTTTCAGCCCAAATCATTTAACCTGTTTTCTTTGTACCCGGATAATCTTATACTCTGTTCTGAGAATCATGGGATTATTAATCCTCAATGCAATTTCCAACCTTTACCTTTAGGACAAAACCATTATTTAACTAAATCAAACTGCATTCTTAGAAGACTTTGAAATAAACATAACAAAGATGACATTGTTTAATGTTCTGTAAACCAGGTGTCACAAACATGGTTTCTCTCAGTTTAAAGAGGAGAAATTCTGCTCATTTTCATGTTCATAATTGAAGTGCCTCTACTGTCTCCATGCTTTAATGTTCAGAAAGCTCTTTATTTGTCTCACACTGCCTGTGCTGCAGCACCTCTTTTCACCCTCTGTCTGAAACCAGAGCCCACTCTGTGATGTCCCGCCCCTTAGCCTATTACCAACAATGTGTGTGGATCACTAGCCAATAGAAGTCCGAGTGTTACGTAGCGATGTCGCGGAAGTAAACAAAGTACTACAATCAATGGGATTATATACCAATATAACACACTACAGAAAAGGGAAGACCCAAAAAGCATAATAGGGCCTCTTTAGTTTCAGAATGTGGATTATTTAGTGCAGAAATCCTCCCTGTTGTGGCAACAATGAAACAACAGTTTTCACACAAAGATGTTTTCTGGTACGAATGTTTTCGTAAACAAGTCATTTTGACAAAAATGTGGACATATCTTACTAAAAGAGTTTAATATGCATATTTTTGTATACATAGGCCATCCTTAACATTGCTGAAAAAATGAAACAAACTTCCAGGTTTGTCAAACGTTTAAGCTAAAATGAAAGCAGGACATCAAGTATTACAAAAACTGTATCTTATATGTGACTTACTCTGTTACTTTCATCAGCATTGACCACATTGAGTTTTTTACACTTTTTGAAAATGATTTCTTCACTTTACATTCATATTTGTCATGTTTTACACACACAATGCTGTTTTTGCTTTGTAACTTCAGACTTCAATCCACTGAACAATTGCTTTCATACATGTGCACACCCCTTTGGGGATGCATGCCATCTTTTGCTTTAATAAAAATCACAATAGATCTGATATTGTTATGTCTCGTAAAATCTGTTAAGTTAATGTTTTTATTTCAGTCTTGTATCCTGTTTTATTTTGTAGTAACCTTTCCTTCTTGTTGCAGATTACCTCACTTCCTCCCTTTGTGTGTATTCCCTCAACTGTGATTGTCGACTCCGCCCTAATTGTCTGCACCTGTTCCCCCTTAGCCTGTCTATATATCGATTCTGTCTCCCTTGTTTTGTTGCCAGTTTGTTTCGTCCCATGTGCCTGACTGCCAGCGTGAAGTCCATGTTTTCTGCTAAGAGCTAAGAACCGAGTTTTGGAATTTACTTTATCCTTTGCATTTTTGATACTATGTTATCCTTTTCCTTGTGAGAGTGTTTTTTGTTACCTTAACCTGTTACCTCTACGGAGAGCTCACAGTTAGTGATGGGAGATGAAGCCTTATGAAGCTTTGAAGCTTTCCAGCCAATTGGTTCGCAAAAGGGTTCATCTCAAGAGGCTTCATCATGGGCTTCATTTGAACACAAACCCCCCTGTTGGTCAAATTGTGTAAAACAGGCAGATTGGACATCTCAATAGTGTGCTCCAGAGCTATATAGAGAGAAGAGTTACGACAACGGAAGTCCAAAAAACGGTTATCGTCACGTGGTTCATGTAGACGAGGATCGTTCCCCGGAAGTTCATGGCGGGCAATGTGAATGCACTGATAACAGGAGATAGAACTACGATTTTTGGTAATTATTAGTGAATAACGGTTTTGATTTGCAATATTTATACAACAAATCGATGTGTATGTAGTTACATCAGTATTTGAAAAAGTTACATTTGCTAATATTTGAGGATTAAGATAAAATAAGAAGTACTTTATTGATACCAATTTGGGAAATGTTTGCTTTGCAGCAGCAAAAGACAAGGCATTGTACATAAGACAGTTAAAAGACTATAATTAAACAATCGAAAATGTAAACATCTCAAATAGAAATAAAATAGCAGAAAATATACATAGTGTGAACAGCTATATTACCTGTTAACATATACATGGTTAAAGAGCCTGTTGCTGTTGTTTATTGCTTTGAATTGTTTAAAACAAGTATTATCTTCTTAAACTTGAATGGTAGTCAGGAGCATCACTTTCTAATGTTTGATATATTTAGAGGGAGGGAGGGAAGGTTTCAAAATTCAGATTAGATTCATTTCTACCATTTCTTTAATTCATGGTGGTTTCAGTAATCCCCTGGTAATTGAGGACATAAGTAATCTAAATAAGTAATGTCTTCTTTATGACTTTCAGAAAGGACAAGAGACCGACAGGTGCCTATCAATGATTGTTAACTGACAGTAAATAAATGGAATTCAATAAACATTGAATAGCATGCATGCAGTTTGTCTGTGCCTTTTCCTCTGTGTTATCCTGGCATATCGTCTCCCCCATGGTTTGCTGTGCTGCCGGGGGATGCTCCAAGCGCTCAGAGAAAGGAGTACACATGTAAGGTTTCCCCACTGACACAGAGAGGAGGAAAGAATGGCTGGCTCAAGTCAGCAGGAGCAATTTAACTATCACAAAAGACGGCAACAACATATGTGAGGTAATCATATTTTTCACAAAACGAAGACCACACCATCGGGAAGCTTAACGTCTGTTTAATAAAAAATAAGGAACAGGGAGAGGCTTGCAAAGCTCTGGGAGTTGAGACTCAGGCTCAGGGTCTGATTGCAGGTCTTCAGGTTCCATTGAATCCCCGTGGGGTTTTTGTGCTGAAAGAGGGAGACAGGAGAAAGGGTTAGATACATTTAGCAACCTATAGGATGGGAAATTGCTGACCTATTTTAAACGTACCTTGTGTTTTCACTCTCACTTAAGTCCCTCTCCCTTTGCCATCAATCCAAAATCAGCTGAGCTGCAACATAAAATACAGACAGGTAATAATCAACAGAATCACAAGGACATAATATGACTGCTAAAAACACTCACCAATCAGTTACGTTTTAGTTTACTGTTTAGAAGTCTCAAATATCCACTCTAAATCCAAATAAATAGCGATGTATCACAAAAATAGCTCTCTTCCTTATTATTGTGTAACGTTAACTATATTATATTAGCTTGAACTCCAAGATGGATATCCTCATTTCACCACCTCCACCCACTACAATCACACGCCCCAATGTTATATTTAACAAATATGTAACTCCCTCCACCCCGGATAAAAGCACGTTAAGAAGCCCTTTTCTCTAATTCCACAACGTTGGAGGAAATAACATTAGGATAACGGATTAATAGGCTGTTCGTGGTTAACGTGTGTTGCTAACTTTATCCGGCATTCTAGCCTAATATGTTATCTGTAAACGTTAAATATACTGATTGAAGGGATAATCCACTAACATCCTTTAATACACATGTGTAGTTAATTTGATTCAGATGTTCTGATAATATCCGCAATATAAATCTTTAAACGTCTTCTTACCTTCAAAAGTCCATCACGAACGGTCTATTATGCTGCAACCATAGACTGCTAGCCGCAGATCCTCTCAATCGTTCCCCGGAAGTTAGCGGCAAGCTAACTTCCGGGGAACGATTGAGAGGCTCCACGATCCGCCATTGCTGTAAAAAACTGGTCCATTGGAGTGAACGGAGATGTCGTAACTCTTCTATTATATGGCTCTGGTGTGCTCTATCTCAGTGTTTTTCAAAGTGGGGGCCCCGACCCCCTGGGGTGCCGCCAGGGGGCGCCAGGTGGGTCACGCAAAGTTTCGGGGAAAGGGGAATTTTTTTCTTTTTTATAGTTACATTTTTTTTATTTTTTATTTAGATGTTATTAATAACTGCATATCTATCAGTCCTTTGATGCCAATCTTTTAATATTTTGTATTTATTCATATCTTTTATTTTTTTGTTTTTAAATCACACGACCGCCCTTCAAGCCAATCAGAATCGAGCTGAGAGTATCTGCTCAGCTTTTGGAGCAAGTGAGAGCTTGTGAATATTTCGCTCTGCGGCTGGATGAGAGCACGGATGTAGCAAATATTGATGTTTATATATATATGAATATAAATATGTGTATTGTTAATATTACTGTTGAATATTATATATAATATTATTAAGGCTTAAATTAAATGAAAAGGCTAAAAATATATGTTAATTGTTCATATTACTGTTCAAGATTATATAATATTATAAAGACAGAAATCACTTTAAAAATGCTTTAAAAATATGTTTACTGTTGATATTACTGTTTAATATTGTGTTAAGAATATTTATAACAGAAGACACAACAAATGTAATGAATGACAAACAAAAGATGAATACATGTTTTTTTTAGAAGAATAACTGATTAATTATTAATACAAATATATATTAAGAACATGTATTAAGCTGTATGATTAATTTGTCATATTTTCCATCATAATGTACTCATCATTTTAAAAGAAAATTGCAACAGGGGGGTCCCCGCCAGACAATAATGCTATATGGGGGTCCTTGGCATGGCAAAGTTTGGGAACCCTGATCTCATACCGAGTTCCCAATGAGTAAAGCCTTAGAATAACTCTAAACAACGAACATAAAATCATATTTTCATGTTAACAATATTGTTTTTATTCCAGTTGAATGATTGTGATTGAAAAGCCTAAGGAGGCTGGTAAACATTGCAAAGAGGGATTTGTATTCCTTAATAATATTCATAAACATAAAATATTCATAAACTGTAAAAATAATACATTTATGAACTACATTATCTCATTTAGCTGTAGCTTTTATAAACAACAAAAAAGACGTATTGTTCAGTCGTTGAACCAGGGACCCTGCGATCGTGAGTCAACTGCTTTCCAGCTGAGCCGCAGCACACACACTAAAGCTCCCTGAAAACACTGCAACATATGTATTCCTGTATTTATTCATGTTTTTATTCCTACATTTATTTATGCTTGTATCTATTTATACTTATGACAAGTTCCGACCTCTATATAAGTGAGGGTCTGAGCTCTCTTGATTCCATCGTGTCACCGGGCCCGGGTACAGGAGGGGTAATATGGTTCTTTTTATACATCCATGGGTATTATGAGCGTTGTGGTTCAACCGTTCAACCGATCTGAATCGCTTCCTGAAGCAGTCACGTGGTATCGACAGGCAGCGAGGCTTCGTTTGTCATCGATGACGTCACTGGCCCAAAACGATACAAGCCTCGATACATGCTTCACAAAAAGCTTCGGGGATTACTCGACATACGCTCCGAAGCCTCGGCGCAATACGTAACATCACTACTAGTACTCACAGTGCCACTTTTTTCAGTAAAGACTTTCTTTTGTACTTTGTTTGTCGAGTCGTGCTTTTGGGTTCATACTGGTTTGCCTAGCCGTGACAGATATGACAGCGGATGGAGACTACCTCTGCATGTTCAAAAGGAAGAAATGTGAACACATTGCAGAAGAAGCAATCCTGTCTTCGAGGGGTTGCATTCCAGACTTTTAGAGTGTCAAGGAAAAAACACAGTGCCTTTATATATCAATACTATTGGCTTGGCATGGAGGAGGACATTCAGGTTGGTGAGTTAGTATCTTTAAACAACAACTTGGAATACAAATTCAGGTTCAATAGTGGAGCACAGGGGAAAAGTAAATTGTATTTTTGAAAAATGCTGATACAAATACTGCAGAAACCTACAATACGATTTCAATATGAGTTCTTTGCACTAAGATATGCATAGTTCTGAAATGCTGCCTGCTCAGTATCCACTTCAAGATCTCTAATAATAAAGTCTAGCATGAGTAAAATACAATATAGGTAGCCTCTCAAACTTGTAGGGACACAACACACGTTGACAACCAGTTACAATGTATCCTGATTGATAATTTAACCATATTGGTAGCGTCCTACTTACTAACCACCAGAGCAATTATGAATAAGGTGACCAATTGTGTTTTTCGATTCCTTTGAACAAATTTGGAGAACATAAAAGACTGCTAACAGACCAAGCTTCAGACTTTCGCAACAAAGTGAAGTTATGATATGTTATGAGTCTGCAATAAATAAATATTACTGTGTTGATATATTTCATGTTTGTCCAACTATTCATAGCAAGGGGAACTCTGGCCTGTGTGAGACGTACAGTATGTCCTCCCCCTGAAGAACACATCTGTCTGCAGACAAGGGCACAGGAAACATAAACAATCATCACATGACACATGATTCCAGCCAGAGGAGAGATCCATTATCTTTTTTTAAAGTGAATCATTCTCCACTGGCTTGTCAACAACAGGCACACATTCATCCACCAGATCTGATGTTGCTCCATTGACGTCCTCTAAAGACTATCCATGTAATCTGAATCCCGCCTAGAATCATCTCATGGTGCAGAAATGTGTGATTAAACTGACAAAGTATTCCCCAATATATGCCATAGGTTGTGCACTGATTTTGGACCATGCCTCTGTTACGCCCTGATAAAAGGGGAGAATAATGACAAGTGTGAAAAGCCGCTTTCACACTACAAGTACTTAGCCAGTACTTATCCCCGGTACTTGTTCCCCCCGAACTCTTTAGTCCCTCGAACTGTCCTAGTAGATTGCGTTCTCACCGGAATAAGTCCCTGAGGGAGGATTAAACAAATGCAGTCGCTGACGTCACTTCTTCTTCTTCTGCCTTGGGTTTACTGGCAGGCTTACTTTGTAGTGGTGTATCTGCTATTTATCTTTGCACTACTAAGGTGTGTCTTAGGGTGGTCCTTCAAATTGAAAGTCGGAAAGTCTAAGCTCCAACCCCCATAATTAATTATATTAGTCAAGAAAACTCTCCTGGTGATTTTTTTCCTCAATCTGACAACATTTAGCCCTCCCTCATCAACCTTGAAGTTTAGCCTCAGTTGCAGCACCGTGACTGCTGGTGTGGCAGCCCAGGTTTAACAACAAGCAATTCACTTTCTCTCCAGTTACAAGTAGCAGGCTATCAATGCACCATACCCACCTGTCACAATACTCTGTTATGCACTGGAAAATATTTAATGAAACAATAATGAATAGGCTACAAGGTGTTTTCGCTTTTAATAAGTACATAAATCTACCAATAGAATAAGTGAACAATTGCTTGGTAAGATTTCTTGAAATAGATGGATATTATGAGATACATGAGATATTGTAATTATGGAAAACTTAATTTGAACTATATATGTTGGGAAAATATGTTCCTAGGCCCATACCTTTGACCCAGTTTATCAGTTTGTACTGCCCTCGCTGAGCCCAGGCTGTGCTCTCCCTATTCCTGCGGTGTTATAGTGTTTTATCTTGTTATGCACATTGTTGATTATTTTCTCAGAACCAGCTAAATACATGGGTCTGGGGTAGAGATCTTCAGAATTGGTTTGGCATCTGCTGTGTCAACTCGTGGCACACGACATGTCTCGTGAATTCTCAGAATCAGTATTTGCCATCAAAGTTCCTGCTCTCCTCGTGTCTCTCTGAGTCCTGTCTCCATTGCTTCAGAAGCTTCCATCACGTGGATAACCTTTCTAGTTACTTCAAACCTGTTCTCAAATTTCAGAAATTAAATACAATGTTATTATTACAGACAGAGCAATAAAAACCATGACTAAATTCAACAGTACGGTCATGACTGTATCTGATTATTATCTGACTTACTGATTTATAAAACATGCCCTGTGTTGGTTAGCCTGAGGATCAATGCTCCCTTTTTCCCTGAGCATTCATGGATGATTGAATAATCAATAAAAAACACCATAGGTCCTTAATAAATCATGTGCACATATAAATACACCTTAAGTGCAACTACATGCAAGACATATAGTATAAGTTAATCCCTACCAGATAAGGTTAACAGATACATATTGCTGTATAAACAGGTGTTGGGACATTACTCTCCCACAACATTCTCCCTTCTATACATCACAATACTTTAACTTAACATATATTTACCTGTACAATAAACCGAAATAGGGTTATGCATAAATTAGTCCTAAAACCTGCAAGTCACTTTACCATTGCCTGTTTCCTCGTGTCAAAGTCAGTGGTTATTTGAACGTGTTTTTGGTTAAGTAAGCTCTGTGGTTCACACAAGTCAGCGGAGCTTATTTTCTGCAATGTACCAAAATAAATTGGGGAGAATCCTATTGCTTTTTGACAAACTTGTAAATAAACAATTAGAAACAACTTTATGCAAAATCAAAACTAGTGTTGAAGGAAATTAAATGAGAAATTAAAAATAAATGATGACCCAATGAAGAAGTAATGTTGCCGTCCTTGTAATAATCTCAGTACTCTGTTCGTTAGAGATGCACTTTACTACAAAGATAAACTCAAAGTAAAAAAAAAAATTGAACTTTGAGTCCTCAATGCTGTTTTAAACAGCCACTTGAAATCTTTAATGCGTTTTATTACATTACATTACATTGCATTTAGCTGACGCTTTTATCCAAAGCGACTTACAATAAGTACATTCGACCAGGAAGACACAACCTTGAAGAAAACAGAATCATATAAGTACATCAGGTTTCATAGAGCCAAACAATTCAAGTGCTACTCAACTGGCTTTAGATAAGCCAGTCCTTTATTAGTATAAAGGTGCTTCGTTAATAGTTCTAACGCTCGAAGTGGAGTCGAAAGAGATGAGTTTTCAGTTTGCGCCGGAAGGTGTGTAAGCTATCTGCCGTCCTGATGTCAATGGGGAGCTCATTCCACCATCTTGGAGCCAGGACAGCAAACCCACGTGTTTTCGCCGATGGGAACTTGGGTCCCCCTCGCAGCGAGGGGGCAACGAGTCGTTTGGCTGATGCAGAGCGGAGTGCACGTGCTGGGGTGTACGGTTTAACCATGTCCTGGATGTACGAAGGGCCAGATCCATTCGCAGCATGGTAAGCAAGTACCAGTGTCTTGAAGTGGATTCTAGCAGTTACCGGAAGCCAGTGAAGGGAGCGGAGGAGCGGAGTGGTGTGGGAAAATTTAGGAAGGTTGAAGACCAGACGAGCCGCTGCATTCTGGATGAGCTGCAGAGGTCGGATGGCACATGCAGGTAGACCAGCCAGGAGGGAGTTGCAGTAGTCTAGGCGTGAGATGACGAGAGCCTGGACCAGAACCTGAGTCGCTTTCTGTGTCAGCTGGGGACGTATCTTCCTGATGTTGTAAAGCGTGTATCTGCAGCAACGGGTTGTAGCAGCGATGTTTGCAGTGAAGGACAGGTTGTTATCTAGGGTCACACCCAGATTCCTTGCAGTCTGAGTCGGGGAAACAACTGAGGTGCCGATGTTGATTGTTAGGTCAAGAGTGGGACAATCTTTTCCCGGAAGGAAGAGCAGCTCAGTCTTGTCAAGGTTGAGCTTGAGGTGATGAGCAGACATCCACTGAGGGATGTCAGCTAGACAAGCAGAGATGTGTGCGACGACCTGGGTCTCTGAGCGGGGAAAGGACAGAATGAATTGGGTGTCGTCAGCGTAGCAGTGGTATGAAAAACCATGCGGGCTAATGACTGATCCGAGCGAGTTTGTGTACAGGGAGAAGAGGAGGGGACCAAGAACAGAGCCCTGAGGGACCCCTGTAGTTAATTGACAAGGGTCAGACTCAGACCCTCTCCAAGTCACCCTGTAGGTACGGTCTTTCAGGTATGAGGTGAGGAGGGAAAGTGCAGAGCCTGAAACTCCAAGTTTTTGGAGAGTGCGAAGGAGGATCTGATGATTCACCGTGTCGAATGCAGCAGACAGGTCCAACAGGATGATGACAGAGGAGAGGGATGCAGTTTTGGCAGTGTGCAGTTCCTCCGTGACAGCAATGAGAGCAGTTTCTGTGGAGTGAGCTGCCTTGAAACCAGACTGGTGCGGATTCAGAAGGTTGTTCTGATTGAGATAACAGGAGAGTTGTTTAAAGACAGCGCGTTCAAGTGATTTAGACAGGAACGGGAGGAGAGAGACAGGCCTGTAGTTTATAACATCAGACGGGTTGAGAGTGGGTTTCTTTAGGAGAGGGTTTACTCTTGCCTCCTTGAGACTGTTTGGAAATTGACCAGAAGTTAGAGAAGTGTTGATGAAATGGGTGAGAAACGGTAGAATATCAGGAGCGATAGTCTGAAGGAGGTTTGAAGGGATGTGGTCCAGAGGACAGGTGGTAGGGCGGGCAGAGGTAATGAGGGTAAGAACCTCACTTGGAGAGAGAGGGGAAAAGGAGGTTAGTGTGTTGGTGGAAGGAGGGTCTGGTGACCCAGCGGTGAGTAAAGGTGAGTCAGAAAAAGAAGAGCGAATATCATCAACCTTTTTTTCAAAGTGGGTAACAAAGTCGCTTGACAGAAGTGAGGAGGGGGGAGGGGCTTTTGGAGGGTCCAAGAGGGTGGAGAAGATGGAAAATAGTTTTTTAGGATTGGAATAGGAAGATTGGATCTTATCTTGAAAGAAAGTGCTTTTTGCCTGAGAGATCGAAGCAGAGAAAGAGGAGAGGAGAGCTTGATAGGTTAGGAGGTCGTCACGGTGTTTGGATTTCCACCATTCCCGCTCTGCTGCCCTAAGGACGGTTCTATTAGCACGCAGTGCATCATTTAGCCAGGGAGCAGGAGGGGACCGACGAGCCTGCCGAGATGTGAGAGGACAGAGAGAGTCCAGAGTGGATGAGAGAGTAGAGAGGAGAGTTTCTGCAGCAGAGTTTGGAGGCAGGAGTTGGAACGAGTCAGAGGAAGGGAGGGCTGAGAGCACCGATGAGGCAAAGGTAGAGGGGGAGAGGGAACGAAGGTTACGGCGGACAGGTGCAGGATGAGAAGAGATTAGTTTGTTATGTTTGGAAAGGGGTAGAGAGAATGAAATGAAGAAGTGATCGGATGTGTGGAGCGGGTTTACAGAGAGGTTAGAAGTAGCGCAGTTCCTTGAGAATATGAGATCAAGGACATTGCCAGCTTTATGAGTCGGTGGGGACGGAGACAGTGAGAAAGCAAAGGCGGTTAACAGAGATGTTAATTCGTCTATCTTCCCTGTCTGGAGGTTGAAGTCTCCGAGAAGTACAGCGGGAGGGCCAGTTTCAGGGATGTGTGAGAGGAGATGATCTAATTCCTCCAAGAAGTCCCCCTGGACGGTAGAGAACAACAATGGTTAACTGTATAGGATGGGTTACTGTAACGGCATGGAATTCAAAGGTGGAAGGAGTGAAGTTCGGTAGTTTGAAGAGGGAAAAGCTCCATTTGGGAGAGAGCAGTAGACCAGTGCCACCTCCTCTGCCAGTTGGTCTGGGTGTATGGGAGAAGGAATATGCAGTGGAGAGAGCTGCTGGGGTAGATGTGTTGGATGGAGTAATCCAGGTCTCAGTGAGAGCAAGGAAATCCAGAGACTGCAGGGAGGCGTAGCCAGAGATGAAGTCAGCCTTAGGAACAGCTGACTGGCAATTCCACAGGCCACCAGAAACTAGATGTTGGATCTCAGTGGAGCATGTGGGATAGATGAGAGCAGGCCGGTTATATCGATTAGGAGATACACGGGGCCAGTGATAATTGCGAGAAGACACATGAACAGGAATGGAGAAAATACACATGATTATAGCATGAGGGGCTAAACAACCAAATAAAATAAAACACCAGCGATACTTAGTTCAATCAAAGTAGGATTTGTCTCCTCTTTGCCTCCCTCTTTGCCTCCCGCAGGACTCTAATGTCTTTGCCAGTCTTACTCCCGCAGGACTCTAATGTCTTTGCCAGTCTTAGCCTGTCTGACGCTCCAGGAAAGTGCTACCTAAAATGGACACCTGATTGCTGAGTTCTCACAGCTGTGGGGCAACGTCCCTTTAATTAGTTAACTCTGCAGCTGGTGGCCCTCAAAAGGAAATCTAGACTGGCTTCCTCCTGATTTGTTATTGTCTTTTAAGTCAATTACATTAAACCCTAAGTTATAAAGTTATGAGTTTAACCCTTAATACAGTTACACTTACTCAATTTTATATGGCAGTATTGTGAGTGAAACTTCTGTGCAGCCATGCAGAGCCAAGGCTCAGGAAAGGATGGAAGCTGGAGCATCTTTAGTCAAACACTGTTATTTATTGAGAGTAGAATACGGCCGGAGAGATCACAAAGTATATCACACTTTCATGTGAGCCACCTAGCAACACTCTAAAGACAAAGGGTAGAAACATAGATCTATATCCTTAAAGGAGGAACCTAAAAAGCCCGCCTTTCCTACCTTAATCATTACCAGACATTGGAACAAAGACCCGTTTGTGTTACAAACCCACATGTGCCAAACCCCTCACCCACAGGAAGACAGAGGACCTCTTGACCTGTGTTCTCCTCACATTACAGGCAGGAGCATATGCGACTTAACGAGACACAAAGAGATCTCCTTAAAATATTCTCTGACAAGTATGAGAAGGTCTGGGAACACTCACATTGTATAAATGAAACAGTCCGCTTTTTGGCTTATTATTGTTGCCATGCCTGGCGGTAATGTTTTGGCAATTTCAGCCACTTCATTCCTCAAAGTGCATTTGTCATAGCACTTTCTAAATAAAAGTTTGGACCGAAAACAATTTGTGAAGATTAAATCTGAACTCCTTCAGACAGATGCAGTGCTACCTATTAGGTTCTTCATTAAGGTGAAGTATAGGTGCGAAAAATCACTGCAGGTTTGAAGGCGAACAAGTACGTTCACTCACTAAGGACATGGCCTAGTTGTAAACACAATACCGATATGACCAAAATAAATTCAGAATGCTTAAAGGTCCCCTATTATACTCTTTTTTTGTTAAATGATATATACACAACATGTCTCAAAGTTCTCTTTCTGAATCTCCTAACACAGAGGAGACACATACGTAGAAAATGAAAAAGTGGATTTTGCATAATAGGTGAACTTTAACAGAATGAGCAACACCTGTTAGATGTACTCTAATTGTACAACAATTCAGGAAGGCAACCCAATAAAAATACAACCAAAGTTAGCAGTAATTTAAATAATCATATTATGGTTTATGTCACGGTTTGTCAAGAGGTTGGACCAAAACACATTAAAAAGAGGGAAGCAGGTTTAAATAACAACCTACCTGAGGAGATCATGGCTGCACACACTGTCTGGTGTTTTAAAATCACTTAAAACAACTTTTGGGGGAATTTCTTCTCTGTGTTATTTATGTTTGTGTTTTTTTTTACATTCTGTGTATTTAATTATCTTTGTATTATAAATGACTTCTGCTTTTATTGGAAAGCGCTTTGTATTTTTTTTTTTTTTTTTTTAGCTTTATACATTAAGGTTATTATTATTAATTTACAAGCAACACAAGTACCCCGGGAGGACTCTTTTCACTCATTTAGAAAATGGTAAGTAAAAACTCAAACAAATCAGCAAAACAATATTTGAAAAAAAGTGATGTATGTTCAGTCAGACAACTCACGTGTTCCTTTAACATGTTTATTAGAAGCAGCATATAGTTGAGTTTGGCGACTAGGCTCGGGCATCATCACTCCATAGATATACATAGCACGATGAGTGATGATCAAATAACTAACCCCCGAGCCTACAGGTGGAAGCTGGGAGCAAGCCGCAGCGACGTAGAGGTAGCTGCAGCAATAGCAGCAGCAAGCAATGCATGGAGAGAGATCTGGCAGGTTAAATAGAGTGGCATATTAAGGAGACTCTGTTTGGTTGGTTGTAGAGTGGCAAGAGGGCGTTATGTATGAATGCAGCATAAGTGCTCGAGTTGACTGCCTGAACTAGCTCGCAGGCTTCGCCCCATTTTTGGTAGTATTCATTAATTTTGTCATATATCTTACAAACTTAAGTTGTAAAAATCGTGTCATTATGTAATATTTTAATAAAGGCACCTCATGTGTTTTTTGATGTCAGAAATTAGGTCTTTCTGACCATCGAGGAACACTGCAAGGACTGGCAATCTGGGATTTATGGATGCATTCATTCAGTGTTGAACTCCATCTATAAAAGTAAGGACACTGTTTCTTCCACCATAGTTTTTCTAAACTCAGATTAAAATTGGCATTGTAAAGAAGCAACAAAAACATGCATTAGGAATGGCCCATTTTTCTTAGATCAAAGGACTGTTGAAGCAAGATGAGCCGCAGCCAGATGAATAAACATGACTCAGCACCAATTAGCTGAGGAACAGGGTTTCAACCCACATGAATATTCATCTGATGTTGGTGACCCATTGGCATCCATGTCACGTTCCTGCATATATTTCCAAGCCAGTTACTCATTATAATATTCCCACACCTGTCTCACCTCTCCTTTCACAGTTCTATTATCTGTCGACTCATGAGAGGGATGGCACAGTAGCAGTTATGGCTTTCAGGCTGACATAAAAACACCAACATAAAGACAACATGTCTGCTGCACAGCTGTTGCTCTCATGTAAATATGCTCAACCAATGAATAACGATCCGGAACGGTGTAGAGCTATTGACACACTGAAAAAACTGACTTTTAATTAATTGTTTTATGTCAACAGATTTCAAATACTGTACCTTTCTTAGGTTAGTTGAAAGCACTAATATTAAGTTGAACCTATTATTTTTATTTCAACTTAATAGTATTGCTTTTAACTAACCTAATACAGTTGTGTGAAATATGTTGACATAATACATTTAATTAAAGTCAACGATTCAGTTTTTCAGTGTGTTGTTCCCTCCTACACTTACTGTAATTAAAGTCACTGTTGAATTTTCAGTGTACAGACTTTCACTGCTGATGTTAACCCTGTTGAGCTTATAATGTGTTTTGCTAACAAATATATATTTGCCTTCTACAGTGTATTTGCGTAATAAAAAGGAAGCATAAAACAGCAACCTGCCAGGAATTATAGTGTGCTCCACCATAATTGAAATTATACAGATCATGTAATGGCTGTAGCCATAGCTGCAGGGCTTTAATTTGTTTTCCTGTCATGTTCTTCATTTTACCATCAATACGTATGGCTAATCTGTTGCAGTGTTGCGGTGTTTAAACAATTATCATTCTTGACACAATGTGCAATCTCACAGCAGGATATCTGGAATCATTATATCCTGTAAATCAATGATCAGGATGTTGGATTAAAATACTGGCTCCCCCTTTTGATATTTTTCAGGTGTAATTGTATGTTTAGATATCATGATGAAAGATCCCCGTCTTCCAAACACATATACCCGTTGATGACCAGTGACTAACTTTGCAAATAAGTCATATTGACTCATTTTGTTTATAAAACTGTCCAAATTGGTTTAATATTTTATATTCATCTTTTTTTATATTTTTTTTAAGTGTCAATACTGATCTATATGGTTACATATTTATGTTTTTCTATATTATACCGTCTATATTTCTACCAGCTCTTTGGTGTATTAAATAGTATTTATACTACTGTTCATAATGTTTACATTAATTAGTACTGTTCATCCATATACCTTTTTTAATCCTTTTTCCATATCATTCCTAGTTATAATACACACATATTACTCTGTTAAAGTTAAGGTATGTTTCGCATACACCAGGATTGGCAAATGTCCACCTTAAATTCTCAAGCCCTTAATCCTCAGGGACTTTCCTCAGGTCACCTGCTAAATGTGTGTGTGGGGCTACAAAAGCTTTAAATGATGTAAACAGGAATGAGATAGCACTTTGCGGCAGCATATCACGTTACTGTGACAAAGAGCAAACATGTTATAATGGTGGGGTTTTATTTTACGTTTTTTAAGAAAACCTTCTATGATATTTAGATGAGATGGAATCTTGAAATAATCATTTACTTTAAAAAAAAGAATGAAACAGTATTAAATTATTTGGTTGATGAATAAGCAATGTGTGTAGCCTATGCTTGTGCTTCTCTGATTTAATGCTTTATTTATTTTGTAGTTCTTAAATCCTTAATAATTCTGTGTAAATACATTATGTCTCCAGGCTTCCACTCATAACCTTGTTAATCGTTGTATATATCAGATATGAGTTTTCAACCCAGTCTCACAAAAAAACGTGTAATAACTACGTTGGTCCACAACTTGGGACGTAGTATTTCTACAAAAACGCCTCTGAAATTGTAAGATCCCTAAGTTTTTTTTCACCATTCATTCCAATGGCTGGCGTCTATGTCACGTGATCTTCAAATTTCTCCCTGCAGAAAAAAAAAACATGGCCGAACGTCGTTTTATTCTCGGTGGAAAATGCCTATTTTAAAAGTTAGTTTGGCCATTCAAATGCGTTTTGATGTCATTTGATGCGAGAAATATGAGTTGTTATTTCAGATTATGTGTGCAGTGGATGTACATGATCTTTAGTTTGCTAGTTATTACGAAGATTACTTCAGGAAATTGCGTCCATAGAACGTTTTCATTGTCACCAAGGTGGTTGCTAGGGACGCTGCTATCGATATTATTTCTGTTATGTTGTGTAACAGTTTAATGGTGTTATCTTTATTGCTAGCCGTCAATGTATAGTGTTGGTCCACAGCGCAAACGTATTAGTTTAACAAAATCCGCATCTAAAATTGTGGCATAGATATGTTATTTTCCCCTGTGCAATTCTCCATTTACTCAACAATTACACATAATTATCCTTGTGTTTATTTATTTGTTTTTTGATTAATAAACACAAGTTGGAGTCCGTCAGGACCGAGGGTCGGAGCAACTCATTTGCTTTACAGAATATTACACCCGGAAGTAAGTATTCTCTCCGCTTCGCTTGACAAACCCGTGATAGTCCTCAAGCTCTGTGATTGGAGAGTGTGCTCCGAGGGTTACGCCGAGCGTCGAACAGCACTTGAAATGGGATGGAACCACGGCAGACTGTCCAAAACTGGATTTGAACGGGTTCACCCCGTCCCGCCCTCTCCCACCCCGTCCCCAGAACTACACATGCTGGCTATTGTGTTTCGCAACCATGTTCGCAATATGTTCTATGGCACGTCTCTACTGGGAGTTGTAGTTTTAAAAGACGTTTTCGTATTTCCCATAATAAGAAGTGGCCAGTATTAAACTGTGTACATCCCTGGAGGTTTAGGGGATAGGAAACACTCAAATGTAAAACATATAATTAATAAATGGGTGAAAATTGCTTGTGCCCATAATGGGTAATATTACCCATATGCCAGCTAAAGTCAGAAGAGCTTTATTTAACAGCTGGTCTTATGTCTGTGACCCCTCCTGTTGTTAATTGATAAGCCTGAAACATGCACTTGTCAAGGTTCAGAGGAAAATATGGCAGTTGCCATCGATCAGCTTAAGATAAGATATACTTTTATTGATCCCAAGTTGGAAACATTTGCGTTACATCAGCATGTGTAACAGTTGTAAATATGCAGTGGTGTTTATTTGTAAATCATTTAGTATAATCACACAAATTCTGTGTTTTATATTTAATAATTCTGTCTTCTTTATTTATTGATTGTTCAATACCTGACAAGGCCGGAGATGAAAAACTTTGGTCGCAGGTTCCGCAACAGTGCATTACAAGACATCTATCAATATGTGTGTACCTCCACCATTAAACTGTCATATTCTGCACATTTATTATACTATCTACATACATCTTATATAAGAGTATAATACATATGTATAATATCAGTTAAAATAAGTGCTTCAACATAGTTAACATTGCTGGAGGTATACACACGTTTTTCATTCAATGCATAACTACACCGTTTGTGAATATGATATGTCAATAAACCTTAGAAAATCTTGAAAGGGATGTGCAAAATAGTCATTATATACAGTCTTTAATTAACTATTAGTAGAGAATAACGAGTAATGAATATACTTTATAGGGATCCTATTAATATCTAATAATACAAGTAATGAAATTCAATAACATGCTTTAACCACTAGGTGTCCCTTTATATCAGCTGTGCACCTTTATGGTGTAAATACAGCCTATCTACCAATTGGATCAAATGTAAAAGTCAGCCGAATTAGTGTTGATATACTGCAAGGAGACTTATTGTGTGAAAATAAATGTAAGATGTTGTTTAATTGCTGATATATTTATGATCCACGTCATGTTTTCAGTTTTGGCGATAGTTCCTCATGTTTGTCTAGAAGTCTTCTCATCAGGGCTCTATCAATTGAGAACTACGGCAGATATGTAATATTTAATGCAGCCGAACCGTGTATTACAATGCCGTTATGTGATGACTTTCAAAGAGAAAAGCAAGCACACTCGGAATAAAGTGTTTTCGGTCTGTTTCCGGTATTTGTTTATGACGATGTGATGTGAGATGTGAGTTTGGAATTGCACAGGGGAAAATAACGTATCTATGCCACAATTTTAGATGCGGATTTTGTTAAACTAATACGTTTGCGCTGTGGACCAACCAAGGGGCAAACTCTGGGGAATAGCCGGGACGCCAATATGGAAGTGCCACATACTGCAGTTCATATATTGGCCAATAGGCGATGGCTGCAGAAAGGAGCAATTTCCATAGATCCCCATGTTAAAATGCCCAATTTTACAGCAGAAAAAAACATGTTTCTACCCCTGGCTCCATACATTTTATTATCGATATAATTAGATTCCACCTTCATGATTATGGATCTGTGAGTGAATTGTTTTCTAACGCAACCCTTTTATTTATATTAGGTCTTAACGTTTTTGCATAAATTAGGGCGTGGTCACATTGAGTGACAGCTCTGTCAAGTGACTGCTGCTGCTAGCTTCTTGTCTCTCTGCTACCTGCTCCGTGAAGCTACAGGGACTCTGCCTGCTCAGTTCATCCAGGAAACACAACTTGAAGCCGGCCGTGGTTGTTTGTTCTTCATGCTTATATATCGGACTATTGTGACTCACTCTGCGGTTAAAACAGACGGTACATGAATGCGGTTTTGCGGTAAGTGAAATTCGAGTGCTTTATTTATGTTATATTTATTTTAATCAGCTACGTAATAATTGTTAAGGCTTGAGTTAGCGTGTAGCGAGTGGTAGCTACATCGGTGCTAACGATGCTAATCGTAGCCTTCAAGTTAAAATAATAGACTGTATATATAAAAGTTAAAACGAAATAGACAAGCGTTAAGTGGGATAATACTGTTGAACAAACGGCTTCTGTTTGAGGTTGATAAAATAAGGTCATCCATGTAACGTAGAGAGATATGTTATTATGTAGGTAGGAACTGTATGCATCGCTAAGGTTAATTTAAATTGGCTATGCTCAAGTATGTAGACAAGTTAACGTCGAAGTAGTGTATGTGAAATCAACCTCACAATAAGATGTGTATATTACAATTATTTATGTCATATTTCAAGATGATTACTTAGATATTACAATATGGTTGGTTGAGCTGGAGTTCATTATCGAGCTTACACGTTAACGTCACAGTCATCTGAAGAACGAACCCAAACCTTGTTGTTTTTATTAATTGCATTACCAAATGGGTATCAAATAAACAGTAAGCATTGGTAACACAACTTCCAAAGTTACAGTAAAATAAAAAGGACCCTGACTCGGACAATACACAATCCAACATGTTCAACAGAAGAGAATCAGTTATATTGTTTGTACACATGGTACATTACATATATATCTGTTTGTTTAAGGTGTCCAGGTGAGGCAGACAGGCTGGACCAGAGAGTGAGAGACAGAACTGGACTCCTCAAAGCAGTGAACTTCAGCACAGGTACAAAGACTCTTTTTTTCATACTGTACAAATAATCAAGAAAGATATTGGTTTAAATAAATGAAGTATTGACTTTAATACACTGATATACATTTCATTAAACAATACTAAATACTAGATCACCTACACATCAGTTAAGTTGAGGGTTTTTTCCATGCAAAAAGTTACATTTAGATGTTAACAAGCACTATGATTTTGTCAGCTTTCTAATTTAATGTATTGAAGGCAAATATATTTAACACATAGTGAGAACTGCTACTATTTATCTCTCAATATTGTCTGTAAAAAACGTGGTAAAAGTTATTCTTTCAGTGAGACAACAGAGCAAGCTTCTACAGTTGCACTACGTTTTGATAACAGTTCAATATTATTTTGATAATAACATACATTTCAATGTTGATGAACTTCATACTGTTCATTCATAATCTGATTGTCTTTGTAGCTAACTGTTGAAATAAAAAAAAAACATTACAATTACAAAATAATTATATCTACAGCCCCTAAACACACAAACACACCGCTTTCATAAATAACACACTTGTTCTACAATAATATGTTTTATGTTTCCTGTCATTTTTGTTAGGAAAGACATGCCTGAAAGACACAACATCTTCTCCTTCTCTGAGGGTCAAGAAGAACATCCAAGAGGAACATTACAAGCTGATGTTATGAGATTTTAAGACCAGTACAGGACATTCACTAAGAAACTACTTTTATTGTGAAAACACAGTCAGCTGATCGAATACACCTATTTCCACATCTACACTCCATCCGCTGATTATTTCTATTTGCCTCACTTTATGAGCTTCACATCACTTGTGCCTTGTACCGCAGAGTTTGCAACGTCACAAATAAATGGGGCCAAAATTCAGTCAGATGTGAATGTGTAATCTAACATTTTCAGTAAGAATAATGGACGAAAGGAGTGCAAATACAAATACAATTTATTGAAATGTGAACCAAAAGTTCATCAAACATGTTTTAAATAAAAAGCACATATGGACAGAAGGTGTAAACCTAATAAATGTATAAGTAAACACATTTAGTCAGATAAAGTGACAGACTAGGCCTGTGCAGTTGGTATCAGCTGTGCCCAGCATGGGCTCCTCCATCAGGCCTGGTCCTCCTCGCAGAGGAAAGACCCTCAGTCCTCTCCAAACCAACAGACTGGACGTCCATCACATGGAGGTTTCTCCCTGAAGTCTCTGCAGCTCTCTGGACAACACGCTGTCTCAATCCGTCCATGCTGAATATGAGAGGGGGAAAACGAAAATAATAAATGCTTTAGACAATAAGAAATATAAAGGTGACAGTTGAGTCTGGTTTTAGGGCAGGTCACTCCACAGAAACTAACCTCCTTGCTGTCACTGAGGAACTGCACACGGCTAAAGCAGCCTCCCTCTCCTCTGTCATCATCCTTTTGGACCTGTCTGCTGCATTCGACACGGTGAATCATCAGATCCTCCTTCGCACTCTCCAAGAACTTGGAGTTTCAGGCTCTGCACTTTCCCTCATCACCGCATACCTCAAAGACCGTACCTACAGGGTAACTTGGAGAGGGTCCGAGTCCGACCCTTGTCAATTAACTACAGGGGTCCCTCAGGGCTCTGTTCTTGGTCCCCTCCTCTTCTCCTTGTACACAAACTCGCTCGGATCAGTCATTAGCCCGCATGGTTTTTCATACCACTGCTACGCTGACGACACCCAATTAATTCTGTCCTTTCCCCGCTCAGAGACCCAGGTCGTCGCACGCATCTCTGCTTGTCTAGCTGACATCTCTCAGTGGATATCTGCTCACGACCTCAAGCTCAACCTTGACAAGACTGAACTGCTTTTCCTTCCGGGAAAAGATTGTCCCACTCTTGACCTGACAATCAACATTGGCACCTCTATTGTTTTCCCGACTCAGACTGCAAGGAATCTGGGTGTGATCCTAGATAACAAACTGTGCTTCACTGCAAACATCGCTGCTACAACCCACTGCTGCAGATACACGCTTTACAACATCAGGAGGATACGTCCCCAGCTGACCCAGAAAGCAACGCAGGTTCTGGTCCAGGCTCTCGTCATCTCACGCCTAGACTACTGCAACTCCCTCCTGGCTGGTCTACCTGCATGTGCCATCCGACTTCTGCAGCTCATCCAGAATGCAGCGGCTCGTCTGGTCTTCAACCTTCCAAAATGTTCCCACACCACGCCGCTCCTCCGCTCCCTTCACTGGCTTCCGGTAACTGCTAGAATCCACTTCAAGACAATGGTACTCGCGTACCATGCTGCGAATGGATCTGGCCCTTCATCCAGGACATGGTTAAACCGTACACCCCAGCACGTGCACTCTGCTTTGCATCAGCCAAACAGCTCGCTGCACCCTCACTGCGAGGGGGACCCAAGTTCCCATCAGCAAAAACACGTGGGTTTGCTATCCTGGCTCCTAAATGGTGGAATGAGCTCCCCATTAACATCAGGACAGCAGAAAACTTACACACCTTCCGGCGCAGACTGAAAACTCATCTCTTTCGACTCCACTTCGAGCGATAGAACTATTAACAAAGCACTTATATACTAATAAAGGACTGGCTTATCTAAAGCCAGTTGAATAGCACTTGAAATGTTTTAGCTCTATGAAACCTGATGTACTTATATGATTCTGTTTTCTTCAAGTTTGTATTTTGTTGGTTGAACGCACTTATTGTAAGTCGCTTTGGATAAAAGCGTCAGCTAAATGCAATGTAATGTAATGAGTTGCTCACTTTTTTTAGATTGTCAATACTATTACTGTATAACTAATATTGCAGGTTAAGAGGCACCTTCAAATAAAGATTGGTCTTTAAATACATGTCTTCTGAATTGTTTGTCTAAAGTCAAGGAACTAGAACTGGTACTTAGTTTTAATGATACAGTCTGGTTATTATGCTGTTTGGAGGAGGCATCACAGGTAAGAGCACTAACTAGCTACTATCACATGTACCTTAGCTTCACTTTAATGTATTTAACATCTACCTGGAGCTATCTGAAGCAGCTAACATCTACCTGGAGCTATCTGCAGCAGCTAACATCTGCCCGGAGCTATCTCACCAACCACAGCTTTCCGTATGCCACCAAAGATGCTGCAGATGGACAGCAAAGAAGGAACACCAGAGGAGGATCTGGTCTCTCTTGCTCAGGTAACAGAGTTACTAAATCAGCAGAAAGACATGTTTACTGCACTCTTACAGCAGCAACAGGAGAACTTCAGAGGCTTTGTTAAAATGATTACGGATTCCACTAACACAAGGCTGGATGCCATTACAAGGGAGGTTCCGGAAATCAGGTCTAGCATTCAATTTACTCAAAAGGATGCAGATGACATGAAAACTGAAAATGTGAAACAGTCTGTACACTGTAAGTCTATTCAAGCTGACATCTTGAGAAATAGTGACGGCCTGTCAGCTGTCACTGACAAAATGGAATATGCAGAAGGACAATCGAGAAGGAGCAACGTGGTTCTAGGCGGCATCGGAGAGGAGCCTGGGGAGACCTGGGCACAAACTGAGGAAAAGGTTAAAGACATTCTTGTGGACAAGCTTTGAGGCATTGAGATTGAGCGAGCTCACCGCACTGGGAAGCCAGCCGCTAACAATACCAGACCCAGACCCATAGTAGTGACGTTCCTGAGGTTCAAGGACAGATTAGCGGTTTTGGAGAGAGCCAAAAATCTAAGAGGGACGAACATCTACATTAATGAAGATTACACTGATGCAGTCCATAGGCGGAGTTTGACAGTTGCGCTTGGGGGGGGCAAACCTTTTTTACTGATGTCAGTACACAGTCCTAACTATTGCGTGGGGTGCTACGGATACAGTAGCAATAAAGCCAGCGCTCACCGCACTGAGTATGACTTTTCCATGCCCGCCGTACACACACACTCATATGGAAGGGGCGGTCTCTCCCCCCAACAACAGTGCATTACATAACTGTACAACTTATCATAACTGTGCACATCTTATACTTATTTGATAACTACTATATCCCTTGGTTACTTGAACACGCTACAATATTATTAACGAGTGTCCTACCTTATTAAAATATTGATATACGAAATATTTGTATTGGAACAGTTTTCGACGTAGTAATGCTGTAACATATTTCCCCCCCTGTCCCCCCGAAAAATCCGCCTATGATGCAGTCAGAATGAAAAGGAAAGAGCTACTCCCTAAATTGTTGGAAGCGCGGGAGAGGGGAGAGATTGCCTTCCTGAGGCATGACAAGCTAATAATCCGCCACCCACAGCACTCCAGAACCTAATTGTATCACTGGACTTTTAAGGTATATCTGATATGAACTAATTATGAACACATGACAATAATGTCACATTCTGTTAATCTGCCAAATAAGGGAATGTTACTTGCTCACTTGAATGTGTGTAGTTTGAGGAATAAGGTTCATGAACTATGCCATTTGGTAGAATCAAATAATATACACATACTGGCTATCTCAGAATCACACCTGGACTCATCTGTTGATGATTCAGAGGTTGCAATGCATGGTTACAATCTGTTCAGAAAGGATAGAGATAAAATCATATTCCAGCTAAAGTACGATACAACCTAATGAAAAATGAAATAGAAGCTTTATGGTTACAAATACAATTGCCAAATTTAAAACCCATATTAATTGAATGCTGTTATAGGCCACCGAGTGCCAATTCAAACTATCTAGATGGTATTTGTGAAATGGTAGATAATACAGCTGAGTGTAATAGCGAAATATATTTCATGGGAGACCTGAATATCAATGCCTTCAATGAGAAATGCCCCATGTCGAACAAGATTGCATTAGCTGCCAACATGTGTAATATGACTCAGGTAATAACATCACCAACCAGAAGGGCTACAAATAAACATGGGGCTATTACAACGACCTGCATTGACCACATCTATACTAACAGGCCAGAGCACTGCACTAAAGTGTCGTCACTCACAGTTAGCTTTAGTGATCATAATCTAGTTGCTATAGTACGCAAGACCAAAATACCTAAGGCTGGCTCCAAGATAAATGATAGAAGGTCTTATAAGGGGTTTAATCAGGAACAATTTGTAGAGGAGGTCAAGAATGTGCAATGGTTTGATGTTTGCCATGAGGAAAACCCAGAAAAAGCACTGGGAGTTATGAAGTCTTTCATGGGGATTGTGATCAGCATGTTCCTATGAGAAAATGGTCTGCCCGGTCAAAGTGTGCACCTTGGTTGAATGACGAAATGAGAAGTTTAATGGTCCAACGAGATGATGCAAAAAAAACTGCTCTATGTGACAAACAACATTACTGTAAACTAAGAAATGCGGTAACCAAATTGAATAAATGTAGAAAGAGGGAATACTACATGCAGGAAATCAGTGATTCTACGAATGATGGAAAGAAATTATGGAAAATATTGAATAACATAATGGGGAGGAACTCAAACATGCATCCTTCTTTTATAGAAACCGAGGGTAAATTCATTACCAAGCCAGCAGATATTGCAAATCATTTTAATGATTATTTTACAAATAAAGTAGACAAGCTGAGGAATGCCATGGGTGCAGTCGAGGACATAGTGTCACATCACATCATTAAAGATCGTATCATGAGGGAAAAGCCATGGGAGCCTGCCTGCAGACCTCCACTCTCAGGACAGTTCCGGTGCAGGCTGCACTCTCAGGACACCTCCACTGTCAGTACAGGAAGTGCCGATTCTCACGTTTTTTTTCCCGCCCACCGAAGGACTCGTTTGATGGAATTTTTCAAATCACAATGGAGACTCATCACGGAGGTGATGAGTCCGCCCACCGTGCACTTTGGGTCGACCTTGGTCAAGCCCTTTTGACCCCCCCAGCCTGGTTCTCGTAAAAGTTTTTCGCTCAAATGACACCATGGAGGAATGTAATGGGAGTTGACAGGGGACTCTGCCCGCCTCACGAGTGACATCGCCCGGTCTCGGGTGTCCCCCCACGGCCTGTGTCAAGCACATAAACACCTGCGAACGGGGTTAACATGTATAATATTATAATTTTAGACTTCTTGGAAGTTCTGTTAGTACATTCAAGCGCACAGCACGACATTTTAATTGTCTGGTATTTGTAACAATATTCCCTAAAAGGCACAATCACCACGAACACGGCTAAAGCTAAAGGGTCAAGTACAGTACTATGACTAACTAACGTTGTAGCCTCTATGGTTGTAGCCTAGCAGAGTGGACAAGTTGCTGTTAGCTGACAGTGAGGCATGTACGTGTCCATCAAAGTGACCACGCCCTAATTTATGCAAAAACGTTAAGACCTAATATATATAAAAGGGTCGTGTTAGAAAACAATTCACTCACAGATTCATAATCATGAAGGTGGAATCTAACTATATCGATAATAATATTTATTGCATCCATGGGTAGAAACATGTTTTTTTCTGCTGTAAAGTTGGGCATTTTAACATGGGGGTCTATGGAAATTGCTCCTTTCTGCAGCCAGTCCCTAGCGGCCCATGTATGAACTGCAGTGTGTGGCACTTCCGTATTGGCGTCCCGGCTGTTCCCTAGAGTTTGCCGCTTGGTTTATATCATAGGTTTATATATATATATCTATGGTTGTACCTACACTTCCTACAGCATAACCTGAGACCAGGGCTGGCCCGTTGCACTGGCGTTATAGACAGGGCTGCACATAACTGGTGCGCAGGTGCGCATGCGCACCTCCGCCAAAAAAAGAGCACCGGGTCATTTGAAACAAAGCGCATTTGCGTACCAACATTGAGAGAGGGACAGAGAGAAGGGAAACGAGAAAATAGAGGATAGATGAGAGAGAGAGAGAAGAGAGAGAGAGAGAAAGATATTTGCGAGTTGCATATGAACCATGATATGAACTCAGGGCCGGCCCGTAGCACTGGCTAGATGTTCGCCTAGGGCGCCAGACCTGGGGAGGCGCTGCGCTGGCAGCTCTGGGAGGGAAAAAAACATTTTGACCGTTGGGGCTCATCCTAATTTTCGGCCTTGATGTAACAATATTCATAATTAAGTAAATGTAACACCCTTTTCACCCCGGTTACACGTTTCATTTGCCCTGTACGATGGGCGCTGTAAGTGATGAAAATGGGGGATGTTGGCTTATCTGGCGCCCGCAGCTCACAGCCAAAATGCGAGGGAGAGAGGGAGGGTGCACCGGTACCAGCGCTGTTGTTATTAGAATCTGGTGCCGTGCTAGCTGCTCTAACGGATATAAGAAGAAGATGTTTCTACAATAATGTGGAGGGAGAGTCCTCTCCAGTCAGACTGAGGCTGATAACTACAGCTCAGTGAGGTAAAGGACTCTGAGTGTTTAGATAGTTCACTTTAGTCTAAGTTCAAACGGTTTGGTCACAATTTATGTAAACACATATTTCCAAGGCACTCCTTTATAATTATTGGGATAAACAGGTTTTAAATCATTCCAATGTATACTATAGGACAGTAACCAAAAATATCCTTTAAAACTGGAGATAAAAAAAAATGCATAAATAAATGTTAAGGTAAAATAAGATATGAATGAAAAAACACAAATAAAATAAGTTACATTCATTTGTTATTGGCTATGGTAAGTTATTGGTTATGTTCACATACTTATTTGATTACATCCACTTTTCTAAGATGACAACAGAGACTTTCGACCCAAAACCAGCTGTTGACTTGTGGATGCAAGCAGCTAATCGCAGACTCAACCAGAGAGAAAGTAGTAGGCCTACATCATCAGCTACCATGTCTGACAGAGAGGAAGACAGTGAGGAGAACAGTCAGGAGGGTAGTGATGACAGCTTGTATGATTACTGGTCGTGCTAATGTTGTCTTGTGTTCACCTCTGAATGTGTGTTCTGTGTTCACCTCTGCATGTGTGTTCAGTGCCGTGTGTCTGGCAAATAAAGTCAAGACCCCCTCAAAAGTTACGGTTTATTTCATTTTAAGGATGAGCACCAAGCAACATCTCCAGGTGCTCCTTTGAGAACCAGGGCAAAAAAGTTATGTGCACCCCTGGTTATAGATGTTCGCCTAGGGCGCCAGATCTGAGAGGCGCTGCGCTGACAGCTCTGGGAGGGAAAACAAATGTTTTGACCATTGGTGCTCATCCTAATGTTCGGCCTTGATGTAACAACATTCATAATTAAGTAAATGTAACACCCTTTTCATCCCGGTTACACGTTTCATTCGCCCTGTATACGATGGGCGCTGCAAGTGATGAAAATGGGGGATGTTGGCTTATCTGGCACCCGCAGCTCACACAGTGTTGCCAACTCCATAGTAAGGAAAGTAGCTATTGGCTGTCCGGAAAGTCGCCAGAAGTCTCTAAGTGACGTCATCGCCAAATTTGCATATCATGTAATGGCGGCTGTAGGAGAGAGCATGGTAGAGGGGAGTACAAAAAACGTTCCCAACCCTTCAAGGATCAAATTCTGGACTTCTCCAGGAAAGCATCATGATGTTTAGCTTGTCACAGAGATGTGTAGCTTGTCACAGAGGCACACACACAGTGGACGAGGTGATTGAGTGACTGAGGCTGTGTGAGTCAAAGCAAAGCAAAGGCAGTTATTTATTATAGTGTGAAAGTGAGTGAAGAAACATTTACATTTTACATTTAAATCCCGCTCAAAACCAGGACGGCTTGGCAGTTGGCACATGCGCAATTCATTTGCAGTCTCGACGCGGGGGAGTATGGTTGTCTCCTCTCTGCTCTGACTGCAGCAGCAGCTCTGCTGCGGCCAGGCAACTGTCAGTCTGAGCGCCTCTGAGTACTATGGGAGGGAGGCGGGGCTCACGGCAGTACCCGCGGCTCGTTAACTGCAGAACAATGTGAGTCTCCAAACACCAGAAAAGTCCCTAATAACACCATTATAAATCGTTAGATTAGTCGTTAGTCGCTTTTGACACAAATAAGTAGCCGGAGGGTTTGGAAAGCCGCCAAATTTAACGAGAAAATCGCCAAGTTGGCAACACTGAGCTCACAGCCAAAGTGCGAATGAGTGTGGGAGAAAGGGAGGGTTCACTGGAACCGGCGCTGTTGTTATTAGCATCTGGTGCTAGCTGCTCTAACGGATATTAGAAGAAGATGTTTCTACAATGATGTGGAGGGAGAGTCCTCTCCAGTCAGACTGAGTGGCTGATAACTACAGCTCAGTGAGGTAAATGACTCTTGAGTGTTTAGATAGTTCACTTTAGTCTAGGTTATCTCAGTGGGTCTCAAACGTTTTGATCACAATTTATGTAAACACATATTTCCAAGGCACTCCTTTATAATTATTGGGATAAAACAGGTTTGAAATCATTCCAATGTATACTATATACAGTAAACCAGACATATCGTTTTAAACTGGAGAGATAAAAAAATATGCATAAATAAAATAGTAAAATAAGATATGAATGAACAACAAAAATAAAATACGTTACATGTATTTGTTATTGGCTATGAGTTATTGGCAACCCAGTCTCACGGCATTTCGTGTTCACCAACACGATTTTTAATCTATTGATTCGTGTTCACCAACACGATTTGCCCCTTTTTTTCGTGTTGCACAGCACGATTTTAAAAGCAATGTATTTCTACTGCCTGCAGCACGTATTTTTCTCCGGTCGGGTCGTGGGAGACCGGAAGCTGTGTGGTTCATAAAAACATGTTCTTACTCAATATCAAGCCACAATTATTGCTTTTATTTTAAATCGTATAATTTCGGACGTTTGTTGCCGTCTGTGAGGAAAATAAATGGGGCTCAGAGCCTCAGAATACGGAAATCTGTATTTTTAAATATTTTTTCCTTCTAATTCGTTATTCTTTTCAAAATAACACACTGTTATTTACTCACCAATAACACACAATTATCCTTGCTTTTATTTATTGGTTTAATTCCATAATCTCGGGCTTTTTTGGCGTCCGTCAGGAACTGAATTTCAAAATAAAAATAACCGGAAACAGACCTAGGCATTTCGAGCGATTACCCAAGATCCTCAGCTATGGTTTTAAGATCGCTGGATGTTTTAGCTGCAATGCATGCTGGGATTTGGTGTTTATATGATATGAAATCCGGAAAACATTTTAAAAGAATAAAATAATACTTAATTCCGAGCGCTCTTGCTTTTCTCTTTGAAAGTCATCACATAACGGCAATGTAATACACGGTTCGGCTGCATTGTATATTACAGATCTGCCGTAGTTTTTTCTGTAGTATTATCCTAACAAAGAGAAAACAAGATGGAAAAACCCTTATTTAGGTTTTTTAAAAAGTGACAATATCAGCTTGCATTCATCCAACAAAAATACGACACAGGGTATTGTCTAATTGCTGGTTGTCTTGTGTTTTTATGGGATTTGGATAAGGGATTATTACAAATAGGCTATTATTGCACTACCTTAGTTCAAACTAAAAGCAGTTTTTTTGCAAAAGTTCAGGGTAACCATCGTTCAAATATAGTTACTGTTGTGGAAATATTTTCCAAGGTCCATAACTTTGACCCAGTGTATCAGTTCAAACTGTCCTGACTGAGCACAGGCACCTGTAACCTTGGCTGCTGTGCTCTCAGTGTTTTGTCTCCCTGTTCCTGCCTGTTGGCGTCAGCTGATAGAGGTGTTATCATTCTATCTTGTTATGCAGCATGTTGATGATGCTCTCTGAACTAGCTAAATACATGGGTCTGGGGTAGAGTTCTTCAGAATTGACGTGGCAACTCTACCGTGAAGTCAGAACCTCTGACTCTTGGACTTGTGATGTGAATCCTCCGGCCGTTAAACTCCAAATAAACCATCATGTGTTTGACATCAAAGCTACTGCTCTTCCCGTGTCTCCTTCCTGAGTCGGTGACTCCCACTGCATAGCTACACAGAAGTTTCCTCTACAGTTACTTTACTCCACTTATGTAAGTAATAAATAAACTATAATTTATGATAACATCGACACAATCTCTGTAAAATATTTTGAATGGTTTTCACTTAATACTGTTATAAAGTCGGCTGCGGACAGCCGGGCTGTAGTAAATAGTGCAGCAGATCTACACAGCTAGCTCGCTAGTTAGCATTACTAACGTCAGCTATTTATGTACATTTTTAAGTTCTGCTTGAAAGCAAGTTCCTGCAAACTGTTCAAACAAACGCTTCAACTTGTACCATTTATAATCTGTATGTTTGAATATGGATCTTAAATCAGCGTGACGTTGAAGCAGCGACCCTGCTGTAGTTCCTTTATAGCATAACATTAGCATTTTGCTTCTGGCAACTAGATTTATGATTTGAAAATTATAAAAGTAGGGTAGACATGTGGATATTATCCAGCTGAACAAAACGTGACCCGTCTCTTAAATGTGTATCAACCACAGACTTTATTTCCAGCTATTTTCCAAAATCCTATGGAGAAATTAGATTGCGTTTTTCTCGAAGGAACCGGAAGGAGTTTACTTCCGGGTTTTAGGATGCGTCACTGGCCCCTTCTCACTTCTCTTATTTTTCATTTCCTCGCTCCTCGGTCTCGGTCTCACCGGAAGTTGATTTGTCTGCGCCATCTTGAGTAGCATTCCAATGGCCTTATTTCTGCCAGAGGATCGAGGAGCGAGGAGCGAGGAGCGATAATGGAGGAGCTATAACCGAGGAACCACCAGACCATCCTTCGATGAAATCCTCAGACACTCGCACCGCCCCCTTACTGTGTATCGCTCACTGATTAAATCTTGTACCGTAAATGTTGTATTAAATAAAGTTAATATTACCGACGTTAGATTAACGTCCCTGTAGCTTATTATTGCACTAAGAAGCTTATTGCACTGTGTGTATATATATATATATATATATATATATATATATATATATATATATATATATATTAATGCTGTCAAAATTATCGCGTTAACGGCGGTAATACATTTTTTGAATTAATTGCGTTAAAAATATTTAACGCATGTGCAGAATGGCCCGTCTCATACATCCCACCAGTGGCAGCGCCAGGGTATGGCTAGGGTAGGCTATAGCCATACCAAGAAATGGCTCAGCCCCACCATGAAAAATGATGTTAAAGTAAGCAAAATAAAGTCTGACAACTCGCGCGGTGTAAATTGCACAGACGTAAATCAGATTGATTTCAGTAGCCACTTGTCTGGAAATACCGAAGACCAGAAACGGTTTTGAAAACTTTTGTCACGTAGTGATCGTCTTCTCAATAGAACATCTTTGATAATGTCTTCTGGCCAATCAGAATCAAGATAACGGCGTGGTGTTGTTGCAGGAAGTCCCGACGGAGAATACTTTTGCTGTAGTACAGGTAACACATAACTGGTACGCAGGTTATGTGCGTAATCTGAAATGCGTACCGTCACTTGTGTCACAAAGGGCATTTGCGTACCGACGTACTTGTGAAGCTTTTCCAGAAGGCGGTCAGATCACCAGACGAAAGAGTCGGTCTCCGTGTGCACAGACAGGGCTGCTGTTAACGTCGGTCTGTACAACCCCCCCACCCCCCGTCGACTTTCCTGAAGTACTCCCCCGTTGATAGAAATCAACACGTAATGAATTAAGACCCCACGGTTTGATGATTGATAGGTGTGTGGGCTGTCTTTCATTTTGACACACAGAAAAATGTTATAATAAACATAGATACTGTATGTTAAATGGATATATCTGCCTTCTTTCATTTATCTTTCCATTCCCACAACAATATACATAAATAAATGGCATATTTTGGACATAGTTCGAATGGTGATTAATCATGATTAATTAATTTTTAAGCTGTGATTAATCTGATTAAAATTTGTAATCGTTTGACAGCCCTAATATATATATATATATATATATATATACAGTGCAATAATTATTTCATGCTAAATGAAGCTCTGTTGGATATCACTAGATCCTGTTAAAGCGTAATATAAGTACATAACGATTGATGTTACATTAGCATAATTACTAGCTAGCCGCTAGCTGCTAACTGCCGCCTCGTTAATCTCCCCCCACACCCCCTAAATAAAATGACTTCCCAGTTCCTGCGCTTACCCAGCTAGAAATGTTTGGTTCTAAAAACATTCTGAGAATGTTAGTCATTGTTCTAGGAAGGTTTTCAGCAGGAAGTTTTTGTTTGGTTTCCAGAACGTTCTTCTGAAAGGTAGGATAACGTTCTCTAAAAACATTCTTAAAATGTTTTTGATAACATTGTTAGAACATTGTTAGAACATGCCCTACTGTTCTTAAAATGTTTTCAGCTGCAAATTAGATTTGTTTATGTTGCGAGAATGTTATTATTTTAGAGAAGGATAACATGCTTTATGTTTAAAACATTATGCAAATGTTCTGTGGTAACAATTTACTAAAATATGTTTACATTATTCGAACATAAAGACATAATATTCCTGTAATTGTTCAACTCAAAATTCCTGGGTAACTGGACTGACCACTGTGGTCATTAGGATGATTATGATAGTGTACTTAACTATTGGAATTTGACTATTAACACATCAGCTGGTGAAAGTAACATTTGTTTATTAGAAAAGGGGAGCTGGGAGTGGAGGTTGGTTATGGCGGCAGTGGGAAACAGTTGTTCCAGGATGGAGAGGCCTGGCTGGTCTTGGGAGTGTGGAAGGCCTTGGATTCCTCCTGGGAGAGACACAAAAATGAGTGTGAGGCAAAAGCAGGCAAAGTCGTCAAAGAATATGCTGGCAAAAAACTAGAGCGGCATGCAACAAACCGTTCACGGCAGTAATCCGGCAGGGAATGAGTGCAGGCTGCAGGCTTTCATAGTGTGGCTGATGAGCAGGTTACAGGTGTGGTTGATTGGAGATTGCTCCCAGCCGTGTAGAGCAGACCAGCAGGCAGGTGGGGGGAGAGAGAGACATACAGTAGAAACAAACACATACAAACACTCACAGGGGTTTAAGGGACAGGCAGTGATAGTCGGTCCGTTCTTCTATTTGTCTGTCTTTGGTTTTCTAAGTGTTATTCGATCCATATGACCATAGAGATATGTGCATAAACAACAAAAACACTTGGGGTATAATGTTCGAACAATGTTATCACCAAACATTTTAAGAATGTTTTTAGAGAACGTTATCCTACCTTTCAGAAGTACATTCTACAGTAGGAACCAAAATAAAACTTCTTGATGAAACCATTCCTAGAACAATGAATGGTAACATTCTCAGAATGTTTTTAGAACCAACAATGTCTAGCTGGGAACTCACACATGCCACCGCAAACATGCAATATCATGAATTACGTGCTTGTTTTATTTTTTAAAAGGAAAATGTGGTGACATCAGATTTTTTTTAAACATCCTTTTCGAACAAATGCAACAAGTTTGTTTTTTTAAAGCGCACTACAAATAAATCTGACGTTGACCATGAACGTGTTAATATTTCACATCATAGGAACGTTTTATAAAAATAGAATAACCTCCTGAAAACATTATCCAAATGTTGTACCAGAGCGGAGGAAAAAATGGCTGGCTCAAGTCAGCAGGAGCAATTTCACAACCAACAGCAAAAAAATATGTGATGTAATTATATACTAACACTGCATTTGCACTTTTTCACAAAACGAAAACCACACCATTGGGAAAGCTTAATGTTTTGTTTAATACAAAAAAACAGGGAAAGGCTTGAAAAACACAGAGTTGAGACTCAGGGTGCAGGGTGAGGGTCTCAGTGCAGGTATTCAGGCTCCATTGAATCCCCCTCTGGTTCTTGTGCTGAAAGAGGGAGTAACAGACAAGAGAAAGGGTTATACACACCTATATAGCATACCTATTGGATGGGAAATTGCCTTGGGGAGATAAGGTGTGGTCTTTGTTCCCAACTGAAGTTATGGAACTTTATTATTTGTGAATTTAACAAAGTATGACAAATGGCATCAGTAACAGATGTGATATGAATTTCTATAAAGTTGTCTCACATTCTTGGTCATATTGTATATACAGTATGTAATGAGTATAACATGTCCAGTAAGTATAAAGTGTTTCCTAATACTGTGTATTCAACCACTATGGAATATGTATGTGGGCAGACAAAACTGAGTTGTTCTGTGTGTGAAGTAACCTCAAGTCACTCCGCAGGCACATTTTGATGCAGACCAGTTTGTCAAGACTAAAAAGGGCAAGACTAGGCTGAGAGCAGAGGCTATACCCACCATCTTCGTGCATCGCCCTGTGGTCAAAAAGAGAAGGGCCCCTGCACCACGATTCACCCCGGGACCTGTATCTACAAAGCCCATAGCTCATGATCACAGCTATAGTGTGAAAGGTGACACAGGTATAATAAGTATGAACTCTTAGTAACAAAAGTAATATTTGTTATTTTTAAGTGGTATAATATTTAAAATGTTCGAAAATGTACAGTGCCATGTCTTCTACTTACATTAGTCTCAAAGATTGAGGTAAGAAGGGATGAGGAGACTGAGAGAAAGGAAAGTGAGGGTGAAGAAAGAGAGGACATCGCTAGTGAGGAGAGACAGGGAGGGCGGACACCAGCCACTCAGCCAGCAGCCAGTCAGCATACGAGGGAACCAGCAGCCAGTCAAACAGATCTATTACAACAATTAAAGAGAAAATTAAAGAGCCAAGAAGGAATCACCAAAAAAGCAAAGGCTGTACTAAGAAAAATCAGGAAGGAAAATGCAGCTCTCAAGAAAACAATGAAAATTAGGGACAAGAAATATAAGAAAACGTTTTCAAAAGACCAACTGAAGGCATTAGGCAGACTCACCACAAAGGGGATGAAATGGAGCAATGAGACAATTAAGAAGGCTTTAAAAATTCGCTTTGCGAGCGGACCAACGGGTTACAAAACTCTGCAAGAATTGAAGATTCCCCTTCCAGGAATAAGGACACTGCAAAGAAGGATGCAATGTGTTGACAGTCTTTGATTTCCTAAAATTGAAGGCAGATAGATTGACAGACCTTGAAAGGGAGTGTGTGTTGACCTTGGATGAAATGGCAATCACACCAAGTGTGGAGTTAGACATGATTACAGGCAAACTGTACGGTGATGTGACTTTACCAGGTCACACAGGGGTGGCAACACATGCTTGTGTGTTTATGTTGGCTGGAAACACAACACAGTGGAAGCAAGTAGTGGCATATCATTACACTGGCAATTCTACCAATGGAGCAGAGTACAGGCCAATCATTATTGAGATAATACAGAGGGCAGCATCCATAGGGCTACATGTGCTTGATGTCACCACCGACATGGGTAGCCCTAACCGAGCCATGAGGAAATCCTTTGGGGTGGACCAAAATAAAACATCGGTGCCACATCCAGCAAAACCAGACAGGCAGCTCTATTTCATGCTCGATGTCCCACATCTGGTAAAAAATTGCCCTTGTCCGTGGGCAGGTCTTCATAATTCCTGAGGCTGTTGTTAACAGAGAGAACCTCCCCTCTAACGAGGTTTCTGTGGTCCCCATTAAGGACTTATTGACCTTTCAGGAAGGGATGGCCTTAAAAATAGCTCCCCATCTTTCAGCTGCAGCCATCGAGCCAAGTCACTTTGATAAGATGAAGGTTGGTCTTGCTCTAAATGTGTTCAGTAAGGCTACAAGTGCTGGGCTGAAATACATGGTGCAGCAAGAAAACCGCCCTCTGTCATACCTGACGACAGCGTGGTTCCTGGAGCAGGTTGATCGTTGGTGTGATCTGATGTCATCTCGCCATCCAATTATAGCCCTGAGCAGGCTCAAGATGGAGGAGTACTAAAAGGCCATCACCTTCCTCCAGAACATCGTCCATCTGTTTCGTGGGATAAAGATAGGTCAAAAGGGAGGTTGGAAGCCTGTTCAAACAGGGGAGATAATGGCAACAACCTCCATTTTGGCCATACAAGAGGAGATGCTTACACAAGGACACATGTTTGTGTTAACGTCAAGGTTCACACAAGACTGCCTTGAAAATACATTCAGCTGTGTGAGGTCTAAAAATCCTGTCCCAACTCCAGTGGAATTCCATCATGCACTGAGAATCATATCTGTGGGGCAGTTCCTCACCACCATCAGCTCTGGGAGCTACCAGGAAGACCACAGTAGCTTTTTGGCAGACTTCCTGGACACAGGGGAGCCAAAAATCACTCCATCAGTCAGAGTGGAACAGCTGATGGCGGTGAACAGAGCAGCAGCACCTGACCTCACAACAACTGAGAAATGTATTCTCTTCCATCTTGCAGGCTACATCGTCCACAAAATCATCAAGTTGGCCAGCATCTGTGAAAAATGCAAAATTGCAACAGAGCACCATGATGAGAGTCCTTCTGGTGACAACAGCTTGTTAGTGGACTTGAAAGACTTCAAGGCAGGTGCTCTTTGTCGTGTCTTGGAGAAAGAAGCTCAGGCCCTCTCCAGCAGGCTTCCGTCATGCTGTGGAGTACAACAAAAACTCGTAAAAAGATTCATACGGCTGAGAATTGAGGCCAAACAAATCAGAAATGACAGAAAAAAAATAAAATTAAAAGATGGCCATTTTGGAAGCAAGAGCCAATCCAAAAAGGTGAAAAGGAACAACAGCAGCCAAGCTACCACATCCAGCAACCCCCAAACAGATCCACAGCTGCAATCATTTCCATTAGCCGTTGCAATGGAAATATTTGGACTAAACATTGCTCTTCCACCTGCCAGCACCCAGCTAACATCACTGCCCCTCCACCCGTAACATAACTGCCCCTCCACCTGCCAACATCACTGCCCTCCACCTGCCAGCACCCAGCCAGAGGAGCGCAAACAACAAAAACAAGCAAGGTGTCCCGTCATGTACCTGGAAGTTTGGGTTGGCAAAATGGAGTAAGAGAGGGACTTGAAAAACCTTGGTGGCTCTCTACTCATGTTGTTACAGTTGTCTTGGTTACAGTTTGTTTTTTTGCCATTTCCACATCTTTAGAAAATATGAAATAAAAAATTGAAGTGAAATCAACCTCTTCTCTGGAGAACAAACTTCGATTTCTCTGTCTTGTGAGTTTGCAGTCTTGCAGTTTTGCTCCTCCACCTGTACCATCACTGCCCCTCCACCTGCCATACAGTAGGTTACTAACAAGATTACTTATATAATACAGTGATAGAATACATGTTTAGTATGCTTACTTATATAAAACAGTAGTATTAAACTTACCTTGTGTTTTCACTCTCACTTAAGCCCCTCTCCCTTTGCCATCAATCCAAAATCAGCTGAGCTGCAACGTTATACAGACAGGTAATAATCAACATAATCACAAGGACACAATATGGCTCTGCTAAATACACTCACTCTTACACGCACCAAAGTTATATTTATCTAATATTTAACTCCCTCCACCCCCGCATACAATCCCGTTTAGAAGCCCCTCTTCTCTAATTCAACAACGTTGGACCAAATAGACATTAAGAGAACGGAATTTACAATTAAAAGGCTGTTCAACGTCTGTTGCTAACTTGCTTCGGTATCCTAGCTTGATCTGTTATCTGTAAACGTTCCCTAAATCTACTGATTTAGGGATAATCCACTGACATCCTTTAATACACATGTTAATTTCAATCAGATGTACTGATAATATCCGCAATATACATTTTTAAACTTCTTCTTACCTTTAAAAGTCCGTAACGAACGGTCTTTTATGCTGCAACTCTACAGCTCTGCTAGCCTTGGCGCTAACTTCCGGGGAACGATTGAGAGGCTCCACGATCCGCCATTGCTGTAAAAAAGTGGTCCATTGGAGTGAACGGAGATGTCGTAACTCTTCTATTATATGGCTCTGGCTCTGCCCAGTGTATACAGCGATTGTACAGCGCAGGCAGCTGCGGTGCGGTAGCTGAGCGTGGATAGAACACCCCCAGAAGAACCAGCATTTCAATTATTATAATACTACAAGTGAAAATATATGTAAGTATTGATCATTTGTGTTGTTTGTGCTGTACTATACGGTCTGTTTCTTTATTGTGGTAAGTGAGAAGGAAAGCTGTGCTATGAAAGTTAGCTTTTGCTACCTTTAGATCCATAACAATGCAAGCTAAGTAGCCTAACAGTTAGCTACATAGCTAGCAGTGATTGAGCGTTCAGACACCTGCGCACACACTCAAACGGACTTGTGTGCCTGACTCTACCAACAGGCATTCATGATTCTGTTTAGATATGCAAGTATAAGCCATGATAGCTTATTTTATTAACACGCTAATTTGATATGAAAATCAATGGAGGCTGAGTTAACTTTGTAGGAAAACCTACCGTCCATGATGCCCCTGAGCTGTGTTTTATTTCCTATAACATTTATTTTCCTCTCATATTAACAGTGTGGATAATTAAGACAGCGTGGTGTCCAGAGGTATTATCCTGTTTTCCCACTTCCTTTGAGGGGACAGCACGGAGAAAGACCTGCACCAACTTCATCCACGCTGGTGTTACTGTTATCACTGGCTCAGTGTCATTTCATTTGACTAAATGTATTTACATATACATTTAATAGATTTTATTATTATCCACCTTTTTGTTTTGTGTCCTTTTATTTAAAACATTCTTTGAGACTTTATCTTCTGGTTCAAATTTCAATAAATGTAATTTGTTTAATCACTCTTTTGTCTTTATTCTACATGAAAATGTTAGAGATTCCATTCAAATCTGTTGATTATTTATATCTTCCTCAGGCTAGGAATAGTATGTAGAGTTTGTAATGCTAAATGTATATAATTTTCTCACAGGATATAGAATGAGACAACACCGTTGTTATCCATTGTGTATGAATGCTTCAGCTCTTCAGACCAACATAGTAAGATGTGAATATGTTCCTAATTGTGTTGGTATGCAGCCTAGGTCTGGTCTGTTTAATAAAGCAAATCTGCCACTTTTATATTGTAGAATTTGTTAAATTAAAGCAGTCTTTAATTGTTTGTCCTAAACATAGCCATATATGCTTTTGAAATGTAACATGTCTTTGAAAAAAATAATAGTATACAGTATATATATTGTGTATCACCTTTAGCTTGAAAATGTGTTTTTTTATCTATAAAATAAATAGACAGACACTTTATCAGTCCCAAATTGGGAAATTATTTAACAGCAGCAGTGTGTTCAGGTATTAAAATATTTAAAGTTGGAAAAAAGTATAAACTACACAACACAAGTATAATGCACTGCAATCCATAAGAGAAGTCCGATATTTTCATGAAAACTCCGGAGACACCAACACAAACGTGGCCGAGTGGACTCCGGAGTTTGCTACATGAGTTAAACTGTATGATCTGTGGTGTAGTGGGCTGTCACTCAAAAACTGAGTAGCCAATGGGGACGCACCCCTAAAAGTCCCGCCCACCTGGGACGTTTGTGTCAAAATCGAAAACAAAAAATGAAGGAGCGCAAACGAGAAGAGCTGCAGCGAGAGCAAAAGTCTGATAATTGAGAAAGAAGCAGAGAACTGGAAACAAAAATATATGTTAAAACAAAGAAAACAGACTTATAGTTTACATGATTACACAAATGATTTGTTTGCAACTAATAGTTTTATTTTTGAAATTACATTTATTTTTGCTTTTTTTCTCTCTTAACTCTTAGTTTTGCTTGATTCTGAGAAAGTGTTGCTTTATCTTTATGAAACAAAACTAATCCCATAGACATCCAGGATTCATAGAACCGTAGTTACATACGTAACTATCGTTGTGATGCGTGGAACTGCAGCAAACGGTTATATTGTTAGATTTTGTTTGGAGAACATTTGGACATCCACAATACACTGTCCACATTGTATAGATCACTGCTGCCCCAGTGTGGTCAAAGACGATTACTACACATCACTAATGCTGCATGGACACAATTAATAATAAAAGACAATGCAAAAGACCAATTTGGTCATGAGAAGAGTATTGTTATGCTTAACCATTACATGAAATACTTACTGATTGTGTTTTGATCATTTTCTAATCCTTATGATAGGCATTTTACTGTATTTTGTGGGCTATTGCACTTGAAACGCCTCCATTGGACTCCTTTTTTACTTCTGTAACATAATGACATTACTATGTAACACTCACTTCTATTGGCTAGCGCTCCACACATTGTACGTGATAGGAAAAGGAGCGGGACATCTCTGAGCGGTTGACCAATCACAACAGAGCCGGCCAGCTAACCAATCAGAGCAGACTGGGCTCTGGTTTCAGACAGAGGGTGAAAAGAGGTGCTGCAGCACAGGCAGTATGAGAACAGTAAAGAGCTTTTTGAACATTAAAGCATGGAGACATGTCCCAGTAGAGACACTAAATACTAATACGAACCCGAAAATGAGCAGAATATGTCATTTTAACTCTAATAAAGTGTTTACAGTTTATATCCAGTACATTCAAATACATTTTTAATGAACGTCCAAATTATCGACGAGATAGAAATCTACGTCTGAGGTCCAACTGATCATGTATTCTCTGCTCACCTCTTCACTCTCAACAGCCTTGTTCACATATTAAGGGATGAACAGTTTCACATGTTACTGCAATATTTTAAATATCATGCTATGTATTTCCACTTTAACATCACATGTAACTCACCCCTTTTTGTGATCATATTTTAAACTTAACATACCATGACCATGTATAGATTTCATACAAGGAATCTGGGTGTGACCCTAGATAACAAACTGTCCTTCACTGCAAACATAGCTGCTACAACCCGCTGCTGCAGATACACGCTTTACAACATCAGGAGGATACGTCCCCAGCTGACACAGAAAGCGACGCAGGTTCTGGTCCAGGCTCTCGTCATCTCACGCCTAGACTACTGCAACTCCCTCCTGGCTGATCTACCTGCATGTGCCATCCGACCTCTGCAGCTCATCCAGAATGCTGCGGCTCGTCTGGTCTTCAACCTTCCGAAGTTTTCCTTCACTGGCTTCCAGTAACTGCTAGAATCCACTTCAAGACAATAGGCGTGTTCACACCGGAGTACTTTTCCCCGTAGCCTACTTTTCCCGTTTAGTCCCTTATGTTGCGTTCACACCAAAAAGAGTACTTAGTGGCGGGAACTTTTACCCGCAGTTTTAGTGCCTGCTAGAGAGGTGGTACCAAAAAAGTACGAAAAAATACCAATTTCTATTGGCTGGGCTAATTGCAAACCACGCCCCGTAAAACTCTGAAAGTTTTGTGAAGCCGCCATTGTATTTGTGGCATTAGCATTATTAGCATTAGCCCCGCGCACCAACGGAGAGAGAATAACTTATGGCAACACAAAAAAAAACATGGGAGCGGTGGAGATGAGGAGGTGTCGGCGTTCTGGCGATTTACTCGGAAGGCTTCAGTAGAAGCTGCTGGGAGTCCCAGGCTCGCTGCACCAGCACTGCAAGGGGGACCCAAGTTCCCATCAGCAAAAACCAACACATTCTCACTCCCAACTCGGCCTATGTTGACATTATGTCAGGGTCCCTGTCGTCATTTTCCAACGCAAGGGGGGGCCCTTTAGCGTCAGGGAGTCCCATTGACTTGCATAGAGCTCCCTGAACGTTGGTAATAGACGAGTTGGGATTGCGGCAAAATGCTCTCCGCAGATCCATTCTCACAGCGTTTATCATCCTTTTTCTTACTCAATATCAAGCCACACTTATTGTTTTTACTTCTTTATTTTAATTGAATAATGTAGGACTTTTGTTGCCGTCAGTTATGGGGAGAGGGGCTCAGAATACTGAAATCTGTATTGTTTCATCGTTTTTTCCTTCTAATTTTTTATTCTTTTCTAAACCACACACTGTTATTTACTCAACAATAACACACAATTATCCTTGTGTTTATTTATTTGTTTGATTAATAAACACAAGTTGGAGTCCGTCAGGACCGAGGGTCGGAGCAGCTCATAGTAGTTGCTTTAGAGAATTTTACACCCGGAAGTAAGTATTCTCTCCGCTTCGCTTGACAAACACTGTGATAGTCCTCAAGCTCTGTGATTGGATGTTTGAGTGTGCGCCGAGGGTTACGCCGAGCGTCGAACAGCATTTGAAATGGGATGGAACCACGGCAGACTGTCCAAAACTGGATTTGAACGGGTCCACCCCGTCCCCCCCTCCCCCACCTCGTCCCCAGAACTACACATGCTGGCTATTGTGTTTCGCAACATGTTCTCTATCTATGGCTAGAGGGGACGCTGGCGTGTTTTTCGCCGCTCTTCTTGCCAACGCTTATTCCTCGTGTCTATCACTCCCTGCCGTCAAATATTTTTCACATACACAGCGAAAAGATTGTTCTGCTCTGGTTTTGTGTTTCTGCCATCTCCGTTGCTCAGCTGATTATGTTTGGCTGCTGTTTAGTTCCTAGCCTCTGCCGTCCTGCCATTAGCAAAACAAGCTCACCGTCGTGCTCTGCTATCCGTGGAATCCCCGCTCTGGAATACCCCAACTGGGCTCCTCTCTGCCCCGCCCCCTGGACTACCCACGAACCCCCCCTCAGTCCTGCCATCTCAAGTGGGGGGTTTTCCATCACCGCTGCTGAGGTTCGAGGTCCGGTTTCTACCAGGCTAATGGTGCTAGCTGCTAGCTGGCTCGCTGTTCTTCCCACATGCCCTACCCCGGAGCCTGCGGTCTTCAGACTCTGGCCCCCCTCACCAACCTGTGAACCTTCGGGGATAGAGCCTTCAGTATGACAGCCCCCACTCTCTGGAACGTTCTCCCTGCGGAGATCCACAACATCCCCACACTTGACGCCTTCAAAAGGGCCCTCAAGTCCCATCTGTCTGCCAAGGACTTCGGCCCCAAATCTATTTGTTGTTTTCTCTGACTGCCTTTTGTTATGTTATGTTTGTTATGTTTGTTTATACTCCTGTTCTTCCTTGTAAAGCGACCTTGGGTATTATGAAAGGCGCTATAGAAATCCAAGTTATTATTATTATTATGGCACGTCTCTACTGGGAATTGTAGTTTTAAAAGACGTTTTCGTATTTCCCATAATAAGAAGTTGCCAGTATTAAACTGTGTACATCCCTGGAGGTTTAGGGGATAGGAAACACTCAAATTTAAAACTTATAATATAATTAATAAATGGGTGAAAATTGCTTGTGCCCATAATGGGCAGCATTAATATATACCCACATGCCAGCTAAGGTCAGAAGAGCTTTATTTAACAGCTGGTCTTATGTCTCTGACCCCTCCTGTTGTAATTGATAAGCCTGAAACATGCACTTGTCAAGGTTCAGAGGCAAGTTTTGCAAATATGGCAATATCCTCTGTTGCTCTCCCTGAGGTTTCTCCCATTTTTCCCTTTAAACTGTGGGTTTTCTCCGGAAGTTTTTCCTTGTACGATGCGAGGGTCTAAGGACAGAGGGTGTCGTATTGTCATACTGATATTCTGTACAAACTGTGAAGTCCACTGAGACAAATATAACATTTGTGATATTGGACTATATAAATAAACATTGATTGATTGATTGATTGATAGCCATCGATCATCTTAAGATAAGATATACTTTATTGATCCCAAGTTGGAAACATTTGCCTTACATCAGCATGTTGTAAATATGCAGTGGTGTTTATTTGTAAATCATTTAGTATAATCACACACATTCTGTGTTCTTTATTTATTGAATGTTCAATATCTAACAAGGTCGGAGATGAAAAACCTGGGTCGCAGGTTCCTCAACAGTGCATTCCAAGACATCTATCAATATGTGTGTATACCTCCACCATTAAACTGTCGTATTCTTCACATTTATTATACTATCTACATACATCTTATAAGAGTATAATACATATGTATAATATCAGTTAAAATAAGTGCTTACACATACAGTAGTTAACATTGCAGGAAAGCAATATATTAGTACTTTGTCAGGCTTAATATTTATACCCCCAAAGCTTTTTTCTTATTCAAAATAAGATCTTAACCTAAAGTATTCTTTAACCAGTTTAGCCCTAAGTCTGTTTTTCAGGTCTCAGGCTCGAAAATGACATTCCCAGAACAAATGACCATATCTTCCCTTCTAAAAGGGTTAAATTAATAATCTTTTTTCTCAAAGTAATGATAAACCTGTGAGTTGGATGTAGAAAAGTTAGAATCAATATAGATATTTTTTATTTTAAAGAAAATTCAGATTGAACATAGTAAAAAACTGTAAATTATAGTGTCCGTCCAAAAAATATGTTGTAGCCTACTTATAGTGAAAAAACTAACCTTGGATGATGGTAAGGTAGACTAAAAGCTTTAGGAATCAAAAGTACAACATATAATAAGTACCCTGTATCAAGATTGATGCAAAACAAGTGCTATTTGACCTTTTTAGACAGATTTATCAAAAAAAAACTCTTCTGGGGCCATTTGGGTGGATTTTCCTTATCTCTGGCCCTTGTTCGATTTTGACATGTGACATCTCTTTCTGACCGTTAGAGCCAATGGAATCTAAGGGGAATCGTCCCGCACACACTCATGCGTCTTCGTGCAAGCAGTTTTGCTCCATAGTGAAGCTGTCTCTAGGTCTGACATCTCAAAACCGAAAAGCAGATTTATTGCTCATGGATTATCAGAAATCATTCAAAGTGACACAGACCCATTGGATTAACCTATGGATTAACTTCAGCATCGTTTTTATCGTTTTAATGCCATTGAAGACCACTTTTGACCAGACTACCACACAGGTGAGCCATTTTGCCGTTTTTGGCTAACTAGCTCCATATGTTTGATGTGTGTTCTTGTTATTATCTCCGAGAATGAGGATAACCATCGATTCTGTGTCCCCTCACGATGTGAAACGATGGGTTGAGATGTGCAGCAAAGATAAATAATAAGGTTTTGTGAGTGAATTTCGGTGCAGTCATCTGTTAGCATTTTTCGCTCGTTGCTAATTCAGAGGCTCAGCGTTAGCATTGTGGGGTTTTTTAAAAAAAAAAATTTAAATGATCAGTTAGATGAGTTTCTTTCCGTTACATGGATATAAAACATTCATAGTTTATTAAATGAACATGCCCTCAGACACTGTTTTCTGCAAGATATTGCAGGAGGCCCCCGGAACCGGGGTCTCTCGGGCTTAACAGGTTAATGTTTAAATAACGCCTTATTAGTTTGTCTGTCTGTGTCTCCTATTAATATCTAATAATACAAATAATACATTTCAATAATGTGCTTTAACCACCAGGTGTAAATGGTGTAAATATACCAATATACCGATTGGATCTAATATAAAAGTCAGCTTATGAATGATCAACTCCAAGTAATGAGTCCTTACCCCAAGTGAAGGAGTTCAAGTATCTCGGGGTCTTGTTCTCGAGTGAGGGAACAATGAGAGTGAGATGGGCCGGAGAATCGGAGCGGCGGGAGCGGTACTGCAGTCGCTTTACCGCACCGTTGTGATGAAAAGGGAGCTGAGCCAGAAGGCAAAGCTCTCTGTCTACCGGGCCATTTTCGTTCCTACCCTCACCTATGAAGGATGGGTCATGACCGAAAGAACGAGATCGCGGATACAAGCGGCCGAGATGGGTTTTCTCCGCAGGGTGGCTGGTGTCTCCCTTAGGGATAAGGTGAGAAGTTCAGTCATCCGGGAGGGACTCAGAGTTGAACCACTCCTCCTTCTCGTCGAAAGGAGCCAGTTGAGGTGGTTCGGGCACCTATAAGGATGCCACCTGGGCGCCTCCCTAGGGAGGTGTTCCAGGCACGTCCAGCTGGGAAGAGACCAAGAGGTAGACCTAGGACCAGGTGGAGGGATTATATCTCTTCGCTGGACTGGGAGCGCCTTGGGATCCCCCAGTCAGAGCTGGTTGATGTGGCCAGAGAAAGGAAAGTGTGGGGCTCTCTGCTGGAACTGCTACCCCCGCGACCTGACCACGGATAAGCGGGAGAAGATGGATGGATGGATGGTTTAATTGCTGATATATTTATGATCCACGTCACATAATCAGTTTCGGCGGCAGTTCTTCCTGTTTGTCCAGAAGTCTTCTCATCAGGGCTCTATAAATAGAGAACTACGGCAGATATGTAATATTTAATGCAGCCAAACCGTGTATTACAATGTCATTATGTGATGACTTCCAAAGAGAAAAGCAAGCACACTCGGAATAAAGCATTATTTTTATTTTTTTCGGATTTTACATCACATAAACACCATATTCCAGCGTGCATTGCAGCTAAACCATCCAATCACAGAGCTTGAGGACTCATCACGGGGTTTGAGCAAAGTGGAGAGAATACTTACTTCCGGGTGTAAAATTCTCTTAAGCTACTACTAGTGCTGTAGCGACGATATTTTGAAGTCGACGCATTGCCACACACACGTGGGTCACCCAAAACAACAACAAGCAGTTCGTAATCGCACTTTAAACACTATGGATACCAGTGGCGGCTGGTGGAAAATATTTTCATGGGGCTGTTGATATAGTGAGGACACTTTTTTTTTTTTGGGAGAAATTACCCCTTAAATTAGGACTTCTGGTGATGTAATGGTGCGTTTCCAGTGCAGTGCGGAGCTCGCTTTAATGCTGCGTTCAGACCGGACGCGATGCGAATATTGGCTTCGCTCTAAACGCTCCTATCGCATCGCTCTAGTCGCTCGAGTTTCACCGCGGCTGCCAGCTGTGTTTACTCGCATCATTCAAACAAGACGCGCTCGGGAGCTACAACTACAACAAAATGAACATATTTTACCGTGATTAAATTGTAATACACGTTTCTAAATGATGCCGACCTAACAATATACTGATACCGGTTAGTAAAAACCATGAATTAATGCTTTGACAAGTCTGCAGACAGACGGCAGGCGAAAAAACCTTTTAGAATGCTTGTTTTCTGAATGGAGATTGGGTCGACCAGGCTAAGCTAACGTTGTATATGCTCACTCCACACTCATAACAACGGCCTACAGACATAAATAAACCAGTGACTGTATTCGCCATGACACAGACAGTGCCGAGCCGTGCGGGGCCCGTTTTTGGTTGCGTTTCCACTTGGCCTAGTACCGGCTAGCGGGTCCTAATTCACAGTTTTTCTGGCCCCATAAAATCGTGGTTCTAGGGCCAGGAACAACCAGGCTGAGTCGGGCTGAGTATGCTAAACTAGAGAGAGAATCGCTGGCAAGGGGGCTACAACTACAACAAGATGAACATATTTTACCGTGATTTAATAGTAATACACGTTTCAAAATGATGCCGAATTAACAACATACTGATACCGGTTAGTTAAAACCATGAATTAATGCTTTGACAAGTCTGCAGACAGACGGCAGGCGAAAAACCCTTTTAAAATGCGTGTTTTCTAAATGGTGCTTGGCTAAGCTAACGTTATATATGCTCCGACCATCCACACTCACAACAACGGCCTATACAGACATAAATAAACCAGTGACTGTATTTTCCATGACACAGACAGTCTGTGGTTTGTACTTGTTTAACTTTTGTCTAGTTTCTGAACAGATCGTATCTGTCCCCGGCTGTTTGAAGAGCAAGCATGGGAAACAAAAGACAGCATTTACCTGTTTGCATCCAGCTAGCCATGCCTTTCTGGTGTACCAGCTACGTGAGAAGCCTCGTTGATACGTTTTGTCTTTTTCACGAGCTTGCTGCGATATATACAAATCGGGTTGGTCCGGTCCAAGGTCTTTAAGCAACAGTTTATCTCCCAAACTTCTCCTTTCGAAAGGATTGGAGATTAGCTCTTCAACGGAATTGGGCGGGGGCCGAGGTCCGACTCCACCTGCACACAAAGCTATTCTAATCACCTAGGTCACTCACGAGTCTAAAAAACAACTCACGTCAAAGCACGTAAGCAACGTGGGCGCCAACGTGGGCGCCAACGTGAGCGCCCTCGTGACCAAAATATTTGACGGAGCTGATTGGCTGAAATTATGTTTCGGCGGCAGTTTACTATTGAGACTTTTGCAACGTGCTGGTTGCTGCTGTTTGGCTCGGGGGCTCCTTGCACGGCGCCCGGTAATGATAAACTAATGCCACGGGCAAGGCCAGGCAGGAAACATTTGACTTATCAGTAACTTTAGACATCGTAACACAATTTTAAACGAGATTTTATCGTAGATTATACATTTACTGATACCAATTGTATGATATTTACCTTGTTCATTAAAAATAAAAATATAAAATATATATATATTTTAAATATATATTTTTTTATTTTTTTATTTAATATTTTATTTAATATTTTGTTTTGTATGTGGGAGGAGGTGGGGCGGCGCCCCTAGCGCCCCTATGGGCCGGCCGCCACTGATGGAGACTGAAACGGCTACCACCTCCTCCTCACAGGATTGCGCACGAAGCCCCCAAACAAAAACATCTCGCCCTAGGTTTTCAAAAGCATGGGTGTTGTGGAAATATTTTCCAAGGCCCATAACTTTGACCCAGTTTATCAGTTCAAACTGTCCTGACTGAGCACACGCACCTCGTAACCTTGGCTGCTGTGCTCTCAGTGTTCTGTCTCCCTGTTCCTGCCTGTTGGCGTCAGCTGATAGAGGTGTTATCAGTGCCTCTGCATCAGGAACAGCAAATGTGTTGTCCCTATCTCCACTTAACATCAATTCAGACATCATGACACAATTCCATCAGATTAATGAAAAAAACCTAGAGGACATTATTCAACTTCTGAAATCCTCCTCTTGCTGCCTTGATATTATTCCAACAGGATTTTTCAAAGATGTTTTGCCTTGCATGGCCTCAGATCTACTTCATATAGTAAACAAATCTCTTCACTCAGGTATTTTTCCACAGGCCCTGAAAACTGCAGTCATTAAACCGCTCTTAAAAAAGAATAATCTAGATGCTTCAGTAATGAACAATTACAGGCCCATATCAAACCTGCCATTTCTAGGTAAAATCATTGAAAAAGTTGTTTTTCAACAGTTGAGTAATTTCTTGCATTTAAATAACTGTTTTGATGTGTTCCAGTCAGGCTTTCGTCCAAACCATAGCACTGAGACTGCTCTTGTAAAGGTCTTTAATGACATCCACTTAAACACAGACAGTGGCAGAACTTCAGTGTTAGTATTATTAGATCTCAGTGCTGCGTTTGACACTGTTGACCACTAGACCGACTGGAGAACTGGGTGGGACTTTCGGAAACAGTTCTGAATTGGTTTGAATCCTACTTAAAGGACAGAAACAACTTTGTTTCTATAGGTAAATACACATCTGAGTTGACAAATATGACATGTGGGGTTCCTCAAGGCTCCATCTTGGGGCCTCTTCTCTTTAACTCTACATGCTACCACTGGCTCAGATAATGAAAAACAACAAAATAAGTTACCATAGCTATGCAACTCTGACTACTTTTAAATCCAGGCTGAAGACTTTTCTTTTTGTCGCTGCTTTTAATTGAACTATTCATATCTTAGACTGCACTGTAACTTTTATCCATGTTCTTTTTTCTTTTAATGTTATTTTATTAGCTTTTCTTTTTAATGACTGATTTTAATGCCATTTTCTTAATCTCTTTCATTTTTTGTAAAGGCCTTGCCTTGCCTTGCCTTGCCTTGCCTTGCCTGCCTTGCCTTGCCTTGCCTTGCCTTGCCTTGCCTTGCCTTGCCTTGCCTTGCCTTGCCTTGCCTTGCTTGCCTTGCCTTGCCTTGCCTTGCCTTGCCTTGGCTGCCTTGCCTTGCCTTGCCTTGCCTTGCCTTGCCTTGCCTTGCCTTGCCTTGCCTTGCCTTGCCTTGCCTTGCCTTGCCTTGGCCTTGCCTTGCCTTGCCTTGCCTGCCTTGCCTTGCCTTGCCTTGCCTTGCCTTGCCTTGCTGCCTTGCCTTGCCTTGCCTTGCCTTGCCTTGCCTTGCCTTGCCTTGCCTTGCCTTGCCTTGCCTGCCTTGCGCCTTGCCTTGCCTTGCCTTGCCTTGCCTTGCCTTGCCTTGCCTTGCCTTGCCTTGCCTTGCCTTGCCTTGCCTGGCCTTGCCTTGCCTTGCCTTGCCTTGCCTTGCCTTGCCTTGCCTTGCCTTGCCTTGCCTTGCCTTGCCTTGCCTTGCCTTGCCTTGCCTGCCTTGCCTTGCCTTGCCTTGCCTTGCCTTGCCTTGCCTTGCCTTGCCTTGCCTTGCCTTGCCTTGCCTTGCCTTGCCTTGCTTGCCTTGCCTGCCTTGCCTTGCCTTGCCTTGCCTTGCCTTGCCTTGCCTTGCCTTGCCTGCCTTGCCTTGCCTTGCTTGCCTTGCCTTGCCTTGGCCTTGCCTTGCCTTGCCTTGCCTGCCTTGCCTTGCCTTGCCTTGCCTGCCTTGCCTTGCTTGCCTTGCCTTGCCTTGCCTTGCCTTGCCTTGCCTTGCCTTGCCTTGCCTTGCCTTGCCTTGCCTTGCCTGCCTTGCCTTGCCTTGCCTTGCCTTCCTTGCCTTGCCTTGCCTTGCCTTGCCTTGCCTTGCCTTGCCTTGCCTTGCCTTGCCTTGCCTTGCCTTGCCTTGCCTTGCTTGCCTTGCCTTGCCTTGCCTTGCCTTGCCTTGCCTTGCCTTGCCTTGCCTTGCCTTGCCTTGCCTTGCCTTGCCTTGCCTTGCCTTGCCTTGCCTTGCCTTGCCTTGCCTTGCCTTGCCTTGGCCTTGCCTTGCCTTGCCTTGCCTTGCCTTGCCTTGCCTTGCCTTGCCCTTGCCTTGCCTTGCCTTGCCTTGCCTTGCCTTGCCTTGCCTTGCTTGCCTTGCCTTGCCTTGCCTTCCTTGCCTTGCCTTGCCTTGCCTTGCCTTGCCTTGCCTTGCCTTGCCTTGCCTTGCCTTGCCTTGCCTTGCCTTGCCTTGCCTTGCCTTGCCTTGCCTTGCCTTGCCTTGCCTTGCCTTGCCTTGCCTTGCCTGCCTTGCCTTTGCCTTGCCTTGCCTTGCCTGCCTTGCCTTGCTTGCCTTGCCTTGCCTTGCCTGCCTTGCCTTGCCTTGCCTTGCCTTGCCCTTGCCTTGCCTTGCCTTGCTTGCCTTGCCTTGCCTTGCCTTGCCTTGCCTTGCCTTGCCTTGCCTTGCCTTGCCTTGCCTTGCCTTGCCTTGCCTGCCTTGCCTTGCCTTGCCTTGCCTTGCCTTGCCTTGCCTTGCCTTGCCTTGCCTTGCCTTGCCTTGCCTTGCCTTGCCTGCCTTGCCTTGCCTTGCTTGCCTTGCCTTGCCTTGCCTTGCCTTGCCTTGCCTTGCCTTGCCTTGCCTTGCCTTGCCTTGCCTTGCCTTGCTTGCCTTGCCTTGCTTGCCTTGCCTTGCCTGCCTTGCCTTGCCTTGCCTGCTTGCCTTGCCTTGCCTTGCTTGCCTTGCCTTGCCTTGCCTTGCTTGCCTTGCCTTGCCTTGCCTTGCCTTGCCTTGCCTTGCCTGCCTTGCCTTGCCTTGCCTTGCCTTGCCTTGCCTTGCCTTGCCTTGCCTTGCCTTGCCTTGCCTTGCCTTGCCTTGCCTTGCCTTGCCTTGCCTTGCCTTGCCTTGCCTTGCCTTGC